>NW_027327804.1:0-175182 GCF_047675955.1 Chlorocebus sabaeus
AAACTGCTCTGTGTTCTGTTAATTCATCTCACAGAGTTACATCTTTGTCTTGAAGAAGCCTTTCGCTAAGGCTGTTCTTGTGCAATTGGCAAAGGGATATTTGGAAGCCCATAGAGGGCTATCGTGAAAAAGTAAATATCTTCCGTTCAAAACTGGAAAGAAGCTTTCTGAGAAACTGCTCTGTGTTCTGTTAATTCATCTCACAGAGTTACATCTTTCCCTTCAAGAAGCCTTTGGCTAAGGCTGTTCTTGGGGAATTGGCAAAGGGATATTTGGAAGCCCATAGAGGGCTATGGTGAAAAAGGAAATATCTTCCGTTCAAAACTGGAAAGAAGCTTTCTTAGAAACTGCTCTGTGTTCTGTTAATTCATCTCACAGAGTTACATCTTTCCCTTCAAAAGACTTTCGCTAAGGCTGTTCTTGTGGAATTGGCAAAGGGATATTTGGAAGCCCATAGAGGGCTACGGTGAAAAAGGAAATATCTTCCGTTCAAAACTGGAAAGAAACTTTCTGAGAAACTGCTCTGTGTTCTGTTAATTCATCTCACAGAGTTACATCTTTCCCTTCAAGAAGCCTTTCGCTAAGGCTGTTCTTGTGGAATCGGCAAAGGGATATTTGGAAGCCCATAGAGGGCTATGGTGAAAAATTAAATATCTTCCGTTCAAAACTGGAAAGAAGCTTTCTGAGAAACTGCTCTGTGTTCTGTTAATTCATCTCACAGAGTTACATCTTTCCCTTCAAGAAGCCTTTCGCTAAGGCTCTTCTTGTGGAATTGGCAAAGGGATATTTGGAAGCCTATGGAGGGCTATGGTGAAAAAGGAAATATCTTCCGTTCAAAACTGGAAAGAAGCTTTCTGAGAAACTGCTCTGTGTTCTGTTAATTCATCTCACAGAGTTACATCTTTTCCTTCAAGAAGCCTTTCGCTAAGGCTGTTCTTGTGGAATTGGCAAAGGGATATTTGGAAGCCCATAGAGGGCTACGGTGAAAAAGGAAATATCTTCCGTTCAAAACTGGAAAGAAGCTTTCTGAGAAACTGCTCTGTGTTCTGTTAATTCATCTCACAGAGTTACATCTTTCCCTTCTAGAAGTCTTTCGCTAAGGCTGTTCTTGTGGAATTGGCAAAGGGATATTTGGAAGCCCATAGAGGGCTATGGTGAAAAAGAAAATATGTTCCGTTGAAAACTGGAAAGAAGCTTTCTGAGAAACTGCTCTGTGTTCTGTTAATTCATCTCACAGAGTTACATCTTTCCCTTCAAGAAGCCTTTCGCTAAGGCTGTTCTTGTGGAATTGGCAAAGGGATATTTGGAAGCCCATAGAGGGCTATGGTGAAAAAGGAAATATCTTCCGTTCAAAACAGGAAAGAAGCTTTCTGAGAAACTGCTCTGTGTTCTGTTAATTCATCTCACAGAGTTACATCTTTCCCTTGAAGCAGCCTTTCGCTAAGTCTGTTCTTGTGGAATTGGCAAAGGGATATTTGGAAGCCCATAGAGGGCTATGGTGAAAAAGGAAATATCTTCCGTTCAAAACTGGAAAGAAGCTTTCTGAGAAACTGCTCTGTGTTCTGTTAATTCATCTCACAGAGTTACATCTTTCCCTTCAAGAAGCCTTTCGATAAGGCTGTTCTTGTGGAATTGGCAAAGGGATATTTGGAAGCCCATAGAGGGCTATGGTGAAAAAGGAAATATCTTCCGTTCAAAACTGGAAAGAAGCTTTCTGAGAAACTGCTCTGTGTTCTGTTAATTCATCTCACAGAGTTAAATCTTTCCCTTCAAGAAGCCTTTCGCTAAGGCTGTTCTTGGGGAATTGGCAAAGGGATATTTGGAAGCCCATAGAGGGCTATGGTGAAAAAGGAAATATCTTCCGTTCAAAACTGGAAAGAAGCTTTCTGAGAAACTGCTCTGTGTTCTGTTAATTCATCTCACAGAGTTACATCTTTCCCTTCAAGAAGCCTTTCGCTAAGTCTGTTCTTGTGGAATTGGCAAAGGGATATTTGGAAGCCCATAGAGGGCTATGGTGAAAAAGGAAATATCTTCCGTTCAAAACTGGAAAGAAGCTTTCTGAGAAACTGCTCTGTGTTCTGTTAATTCTTCTCACAGAGTTACATCTTTCCCTTCAAGGAGCCTTTCGCTAAGGCTGTTCTTGTGGAATTGGCAAAGGGATATTTGGAAGCCCATAGAGGCTATGGTGAAAAAGGAAATATCTTCCGTTCAAAACAGGAAAGAAGCTTTCTGAGAAACTGCTCTGTGTTCTGTTAATTCATCTCACAGAGTTACATCTTTCCCTTCAAGAAGCCTTTCGCTAAGGCTGTTCTTGTGGAATTGGCAAAGGGATATTTGGAAGCCCATAGAGGGCTATGGTGAAAAAGGAAATATCTTCCGTTCAAAACTGGAAAGAAGCTTTCTGAGAAACTGCTCTGTGTTCTGTTAATTCATCTCACAGAGTTACATCTTTCCCTTCAAGAAGCCTTTCGCTAAGGCTGTTCTTGTGGAATTGGCAAAGGGATATTTGGAAGCCCATAGAGGGCTATGGTGAAAAAGGAAATATCTTCCGTTCAAAACTGGAAAGAAGCTTTCTGAAAAACTGCTTTGTGTTTTGTTAATTCATCTCACAGAGTTACATCTTTCCCTTCAAGAAGCCTTTCGCTGAGGCTGTTCTTGTGGAATTGGCAAAGGGATATTTGGAAGCCCATAGAGGGCTATGGTGAAAAAGGAAATATCTTCCGTTCAAAACTGGAAAGAAGCTTTCTGAGAAACTGCTCTGTGTTCTGTTAATTCATCTCACAGAGTTACATCTTTCCCTTCAAGAAGCCTTTCGCTAAGTCTGTTCTTGTGGAATTGGCAAAGGGATATTTGGAAGCCCATAGAGGGCTAGGGTGAAAAAGGAAATATCTTCCGTTCAAAACTGGAAAGAAGCTTTCTGAGAAACTGCTCTGTGTTCTGTTAATTCATCTCACAGAGTTACATCTTTCCCTTCAAGAAGCCTTTCGCTAAGTCTGTTCTTGTGGAATTGGCAAACGGATATTTGGAAGCCCATAGAGGGCTATGGTGAAAAATGAAATATCTTCCGTTCAAAACTGGAAAGAAGCTTTCTGAGAAACTGCTCTGTGTTCTGTTAATTCATCTCACAGAGTTACATCTTTCCCTTCAAGAAGCCTTTCGCTAAGGCTGTTCTTGTGGAATTGGCAAAGGGATATTTGGAAGCCCATAGAGGGCTTTGCTGAAAAAGGAAATATCTTCCGTTCAAAACAGGAAAGAAGCTTTCTGAGAAACTGCTCTGTGTTCTGTTAATTCATCTCACAGCGTTACATCTTTCCCTTGAAGAAGCCTTTCGCTAAGGCTGTTCTTGTGGAATTTCAAAGGGATAATTGGAAGCCCATAGAGGGCTATGGTGAAAAAGGAAATATCTTCCGTTCAAAACTGGAAAGAAGCTTTCTGAGAAACTGCTCTGTGTTCTGTTAATTCATCTCACAGCGTTACATCTTTGTCTTGAAGAAGCCTTTCGCTAAGGCTGTTCTTGTGCAATTGGCAAAGGGATATTTGGAAGCCCATAGAGGGCTATCGTGAAAAAGGAAATATCTTCCGTTCAAAACTGGAAAGAAGCTTTCTGAGAAACTGCTCTGTGTTCTGTTAATTCATCTCACAGAGTTACATCTTTCCCTTCAAGAAGCTTTTAGCTAAGGCTGTTCTTGGGGAATTGGCAAAGGGATATTTGGAAGCCCATAGAGGGCTATGGTGAAAAAGGAAATATCTTCCGTTCAAAACTGGAAAGAAGCTTTCTTAGAAACTGCTCTGTGTTCTGTTAATTCATCTCACAGAGTTACATCTTTCCCTTCAAGAAGCCTTCCGCTAAGGCTGTTCTTGTGGAATTGGCAAAGGGATATTTGGAAGCCCCTAGAGGGCTATGGTGAAAAAGGAAATATCTTCCGTTCAAAACTGGAAAGAAGCTTTCTGAGAAACTGCTCTGTGTTCTGTTAATTCATCTCACAGAGTTACATCTTTCCCTTCAAGAAGCCTTTCGCTAAGGCTGTTCTTGTGGAATTGGCAAAGGGATATTTGGAAGCCCATAGAGGGCTACGGTGAAAAAGGAAATATCTTCCGTTCAAAACTGGAAAGAAGCTTTCTGAGAAACTGCTCTGTGTTCTGTTAATTCATCTCACAGAGTTACATCTTTCCCTTCTAGAAGTCTTTCGCTAAGGCTGTTCTTGTGGAATTGGCAAAGGGATATTTGGAAGCCCATAGAGGGCTATGGTGAAAAAGGAAATATCTTCCGTTCAAAACTGGAAAGAAGCTTTCTGAGAAACTGCTCTGTGTTCTGTTAATTCATCTCACAGAGTTACATCTTTCCCTTCAAGAAGCCTTTCGCTAAGGCTGTTCTTGTGGAATTGGCAAAGGGATATTTGGAAGCCCATAGAGGGCTATGGTGAAAAAGGAAATATCTTCCGTTCAAAACTGGAAAGAAGCTTTCTGAGAAACTGCTCTGTGTTCTGTTAATTCATCTAACAGAGTTACATCTTTCCCTTCAAGATGCCTTTCGCTAAGGCTGTTCTTGTGGAATTGGCAAAGGGATATTTGGAAGCCCATAGAGGGCTATGTTGAAAAAGGAAATATCTTCCGTTCAACACTGGAAAGAACCTTTCTGAGAAACTGCTCTGTGTTCTGTTAATTCATCTCACACAGTTACATCTTTCCCTTCAAGAAGCCTTTCGCTAAGGCGGTTCTTGTGGAATTGACAAAGGGATATTTGGAAGCCCATAGAGGGCTATGGTGAAAAAGGAAATATCTTCCGTTCAAAACTGGAAAGAAGCTTTCTGAGAAACTGCTCTGTGTTCTGTTAATTCATCTCACAGAGTTACATCTTTCCCTTCAAGAAGCCTTTCGCTAAGGCTGTTCTTGTGGAATTGGCAAAGGGATATTAGGAAGCCCATAGAGGGCTATGGTGAAAAAGGAAATATCTTCCGTTCAAAACAGGAAAGAAGCTTTCTGAGAAACTGCTCTGTGTTCTGTTAATTCATCTCACAGAGTTACATCTTTCCATTCAAGGAGCCTTTCGCTAAGGCTGTTCTTGTGGAATTGGCAAAGGGATATTTGGAAGCCCATAGAAGGCTATGGTGAAAAAGGAAATATCTTCCGTTCAAAACTGGAAAGAAGCTTTCTGAGAAACTGCTCTGTGTTCTGTTAATTCATCTCACAGAGTTACATCTTTCCCTTCAAGAAGCCTTTCGCTAAGTCTGTTCTTGTGGAATTGGCAAAGGGATATTTGGAAGCCCATAGAGGGCTATGGTGAAAAAGGAAATATCTTCCGTTCAAAACTGGAAAGAAGCTTTCTGAGAAACTGCTCTGTGTTCTGTTAATTCATCTCACAGAGTTACATCTTTCCCTTCAAGAAGCCTTTCGCTAAGGCTGTTCTTGTGGAATTGGCAAAGGGATATTTGCAAGCCCATAGAGGTCTATGGGTAAAAAGGAAATATCTTTCGTTCAAAACTGGAAAGAAGCTTTCTGAGAAACTGCTCTGTGTTCTGTTAATTCATCTCACAGAGTTACATCTTTCCCTTCAAGAAGCCTTTCGCTAAGGCTGTTCTTGTGGAATTGGCAAAGGGATATTTGGAAGCCCATAGAGGGCTATGGTGAAAAAGGAAATAGCTTCCGTTCAAAACTGGAAGCAAGCTTTCTGAGAAACTGCTCTGTGTTCTGTTAATTCATCTCACAGAGTTACATCTTTCCCTTCAAGAAGCCTTTCGCTAAGGCTGTTCTTGTGGAATTGGCAAAGGGATATTTGGAAGCCCATAGAGGGCTATGGTGAAAAAGGAAATATCTTCCGTTCAAAACTGGAAAGAAGCTTTCTGAGAAACTGCTCTGTGTTCTCTTAATTCATCTAACAGAGGTACATCTTTCCCTTCAAGATGCCTTTCGCTAAGGCTGTTCTTGTGGAATTGGCAAAGGGATATTTGGAAGCCCATAGAGGGCTAGGTGAAAAAGGAAATATCTTCCGTTCAACACTGGAAAGAAGCTTTCTGAGAAACTGCTCTGTGTTCTGTTAATTCATCTCACAGAGTTACATCTTTCCCTTCAAGAAGCCTTTCGCTAAGGCTGTTCTTGTGGAATTGGCAAAGGGATATTTGGAAGCCCATAGAGGGCTATGGTGAAAAAGGAAATATCTTCCGTTCAAAACTGGAAAGAAGCTTTCTGAGAAACTGCTCTGTGTACTGTTATTTCATCTCACAGAGTTACATCTTTCCCTTCAAGAAGCCTTTCGCTAAGGCTGTTCTTGGGGAATTGGCAAAGGGATATTTGGAAGCCCATAGAGGACTATGGTGAAAAAGGAAATATCTTCCGTTCAAAACTGGAAAGAAGCTTTCTGAGAAACTGCTCTGTGTTCTGTTAATTCATCTCACAGAGTTACATGTTTCCCTTCAAGAAGCCTTAGGCTAAGGCTGTTCTTGTGGAATTGGCAAAGGGATATTTGGAAGCCCATAGAGGGCTATGGTGAAAAAGGAAATATCTTCCGTTCAAAACTGGAAAGAAGCTTTCTGAGAAATTGCTCTGTGTTCTGTTAATTCATCTAACAGAGTTACATCTTTCCCTTCAAGATTCCTTTCGCTAAGGCTGTTCTTGTGGAATTGGCAAAGCGATATTTGGAAGCCCATAGAGGGCTATGGTAAAAAAGGAAATATCTTCCGTTCAAAACTGGAAAGAAGCTTTCTGAGAAACTGCTCTGTGTTCTGTTAATTCATCTCACAGAGTTACATCTTTCCCTTCAAGAAGCCTTTCGCTAAGGCTGTTCTTGTGGAATTGGCAAAGGGATATTTGGAATCCCATAGAGGTCTATGGTGAAAAAGGAAATATCTTCCGTTCAAAACTGGAAAGAAGCTTTCTGAGAAACTGCTCTGTGTTCTGTTAATTCATCTCACAGAGTTACATCTTTCCCTTCAAGAAGCCTTTCGCTAAGGCTGTTCTTGTGGAATTGGCAAAGGGATATTTGGAAGCCCATAGAGGTCTATGGAAAAAAAGGAAATATCTTCCGTTCAAAACTGGAAAGAAGCTTTCTGAGAAACTTCTCTGTGTTCTGTTAATTCATCTCACAGAGTTACATCTTTCCCTTCAAGAAGCCTTTCGCTGAGGCTGTTCTTGTGGAATTGGCAAAGGGATATTTGGAAGCCCATAGAGGGCTATGGTGAAAAAGGAAATATCTTCCGTTCAAAACAGGAAAGAAGCTTTCTGAGAAACTGCTCTGTGTTCTGTTAATTCATCTCACAGAGTTACATCTTTCCCTTCAAGAAGCCTTTCGCTAAGGCTGTTCTTGTGGAATTGGCAAAGGGATATTTGGAAGCCCATAGAGGGCTATGGTGAAAAAGGAAATATCTTCCGTTCAAAACTGGAAAGAAGCTTTCTGAGAAACTGCTCTGTGTTCTGTTAATTCATCTCACAGAGTTACATCTTTCCCTTCAAGAAGCCTTTCGCTAAGGCTGTTCTTGTGGAATTGGCAAAGGGATATTTGGAAGCCCATAGAGGGCTATGGTGAAAAAGGAAATATCTTCCGTTCAAAACTGGAAAGAAGCTTTCTGAGAAACTGCTCTGTGTTCTGTTAATTCATCTCACAGAGTTACATCTTTCCCTTCAAGAAGCCTTTCGCTGAGGCTGTTCTTGTGGAATTGGCAAAGGGATATTTGGAAGCCCATAGAGGGCTATGGTGAAAAAGGAAATATCTTCCGTTCAAAACAGGAAAGAAGCTTTCTGAGAAACTGCTCTGTGTTCTGTTAATTCATCTCACAGAGTTACATCTTTCCCTTCAAGAAGCCTTTCGCTAAGGCTGTTCTTGTGGAATTGGCAAAGGGATATTTGGAAGCCCATAGAGGGCTATGGTGAAAAAGGAAATATCTTCCGTTCAAAACTGGAAAGAAGCTTTCTGAGAAACTGCTCTGTGTTATGTTAATTCATCTCACAGAGTTACATCTTTCCCTTCAAGAAGCCTTTCGCTAAGGCTGTTCTTGTGGAATTGGCAAAGGGATATTTGGAAGCCCATAGAGGGCTATGGTGAAAAAGGAAATATCTTCCGTTCAAAACTGGAAAGAAGCTTTCTGAGAAACTGCTCTGTGTTCTGTTAATTCATCTCACAGAGTTACATCTTTCCCTTCAAGTAGCCTTTCGCTAAGGCTCTTCTTGTGGAATTGGCAAAGGGATATTTGGAAGCCTATGGAGGACTATGGTGAAAAAGGAAATATCTTCCGTTCAAAACTGGAAAGAAGCTTTCTGAGAAACTGCTCTGTGTTCTGTTAATTCATCTCACAGAGTTACATCTTTTCCTTCAAGAAGCCTTTCGCTAAGGCTGTTCTTGTGGAATTGGCAAAGGGATATTTGGAAGCCCATAGAGGGCTACGGTGAAAAAGGAAATATCTTCCGTTCAAAACTGGAAAGAAGCTTTCTGAGAAACTGCTCTGTGTTCTGTTAATTCATCTCACAGAGTTACATCTTTCCCTTCAAGAAGCCTTTCGCTAAGGCTGTTCTTGTGGAATTGGCAAAGGGATATTTGGAAGCCCATAGAGGGCTATGGTGAAAAAGGAAATATCTTCCGTTCAAAACTGGAAAGAAGCTTTCTGAGAAACTGCTCTGTGTTCTGTTAATTCATCTCACAGAGTTACATCTTTCCCTTCAAGAAGCCTTTCGCTAAGGCTGTTCTTGTGGAATTGGCAAAGGGATATTTGGAAGCCCATAGAGGGCTATGGTGAAAAAGGAAATATCTTCCGTTCAAAACTGGAAAGAAGCTTTCTGAGAAACTGCTCTGTGTTCTGTTAATTCATCTCACAGAGTTACATCTTTCCCTTCAAGATGCCTTTCGCTAAGGCTGTTTTTGTGGAATTGGCAAAGGGATATTTGGAAGCCCATAGAGGGCTATGGTGAAAAAGGAAATATCTTCCGTTCAACACTGGAAAGAAGCTTTCTGAGAAACTGCTCTGTGTTCTGTTAATTCATCTCACACAGTTACATCTTTCCCTTCAAGAAGCCTTTCGCTAAGGCTGTTCTTGTGGAATTGGCAAAGGGATATTTGGAAGCCCATAGAGGGCTATGGTGAAAAAGGAAATATCTTCCGTTCAAAACTGGAAAGAAGCTTTCTCAGAAACTGCTCTGTGTTCTGTTAATTCATCTCACAGTGTTACATCTTTCCCTTCAAGAAGCCTTTCGCTAAGGCTGTTCTTGGGGAATTGGCAAAGGGATATTTGGAAGCCCATAGAGGGCTATGGTGAAAAAGGAAATATCTTCCGTTCAAAACAGGAAAGAAGCTTTCTGAGAAACTGCTCTGTGTTCTGTTAATTCATCTCACAGAGTTACATCTTTCCCTTCAAGAAGCCTTTCGCTAAGGCTGTTCTTGTGGAATTGGCAAAGGGATATTTGGAAGCCCATAGAGGGCTATGGTGAAAAAGGAAATATCTTCCGTTCAAAACTGGAAAGAAGCTTTCTGAGAAACTGCTCTGTGTTTTGTTAATTCATCTCACAGAGTTACATCTTTCCCTTCAAGAAGCCTTTCGCTAAGGCTGTTCTTGTGGAATTGGCAAAGGGATATTTGGAAGCCCATAGAGGGCTATGGTGAAAAAGGAAATATCTTCCGTTCAAAACTGGAAAGAAGCTTTCTGAGAAACTGCTCTGTGTTCTGTTAATTCATCTCACAGAGTTACATCTTTCCCTTCAAGAAGCCTTTCGCTAAGGCTGTTCTTGTGGAATTGGCAAAGGGATATTTGGAAGCCCATACAGGGCTATGGTGAAAAAGGAAATATCTTCCGTTCAAAACTGGAAAGAAGCTTTCTGAGAAACTGCTCTGTGTTCTGTTAATTCATCTCACAGAGTTACATCTTTCCCTTCAAGAGGCCTTTCGCTAAGTCTGTTCTTGTGGAATTGGCAAAGTTATATTTGGAAGCCCATAAAGGGCTATGGTGAAAAAGGAAATATCTTCCGTTCAAAACTTGAAAGAAGCTTTCTGAGAAACTGCTCTGTGTTCTGTTAATTCATCTCACAGAGTTACATCTTTCCCTTCAAGAAGCCTTTCGCTAAGGCTGTTCTTGTGGAATTGGCAAAGGGATATTTGGAAGCCCATAGAGGTCTATGGTGAAAAAGGAAATATCTTCCGTTCAAAACTGGAAAGAAGATTTCTGAGAAACTGCTCTGTGCTCTGTTAATTCATCTCACAGAGTTACATCTTTCCCTTCAAGAAGCCTTTCGCTAAGGCTGTTCTTGTGGAATTGGCAAAGGGATATTTGGAAGCCCATAGAGGGCTATGGTGAAAAAGGAAATATCTTCCGTTCAAAACTGGAAAGAAGCTTTCTGAGAAACTGCTCTGTGTTCTGTTAATTCATCTCACAGAGTTACATCTTTCCCTTCAAGAAGCCTTTCGCTAAGGCTGTTCTTGTGGAATTGGCAAAGGGATATTTGGAAGCCCATAGAGGGCTATGGTGAAAAAGGAAATATCTTCCGTTCAAAACTGGAAAGAAGCTTTCTGAGAAACTGCTCTGTGTTCTGTTAATTCATCTCACAGAGTTACATCTTTCTCTTCAAGAAGCCTTTCGCTGAGGCTGTTCTTGTGGAATTGGCAAAGGGATATTTGGAAGCCCATAGAGGGCTATGGTGAAAAAGGAAATATCTTCCGTTCAAAACAGGAAAGAAGCTTTCTGAGAAACTGCTCTGTGTTCTGTTAATTCATCTCACAGAGTTACATCTTTCCCTTCAAGAAGCCTTTCGCTAAGGCTGTTCTTGTGGAATTGGCAAAGGGATATTTGGAAGCCCATAGAGGGCTATGGTGAAAAAGGAAATATCTTCCGTTCAAAACTGGAAAGAAGCTTTCTGAGAAATTGCTCTGTGTTCTGTTAATTCATCTCACAGAGTTACATCTTTGTCTTGAAGAAGCCTTTGGCTAAGGCTGTTCTTGTGCAATTGGCAAAGGGATATTTGGAAGAACATAGAGGGCTATCGTGAAAAAGGAAATATCTTCCGTTCAAAATTGGAAAGAAGCTTTCTGAGAAACTGCTCTGTGTTCTGTTAATTCATCTCACAGAGTTACATCTTTCCCTTCAAGAAGCCTTTAGCTAAGGCTGTTCTTGGGGAATTGGCAAAGGGATATTTGGAAGCCCATAGAGGGCTATGGTGAAAAAGGAAATATCTTCCGTTCAAAACTGGAAAGAAGCTTTCTTAGAAACTGCTCTGTGTTCTGTTAATTTATCTCACAGAGTTACATCTTTCCCTTCAAGAAGCCTTTCGCTAAGGCTGTTCTTGTGGAATTGGCAAAGGGATATTTGGAAGCCCATAGAGGGCTATGGTGAAAAAGGAAATATCTTCCGTTCAAAACTGGAAAGAAGCTTTCTGAGAAACTGCTCTGTGTTTTGTTAATTCATCTCACAGAGTTACATCTTTCCCTTCCAGAAGCCTTTCGCTAAGGCTGTTCTTGTGGAATTGGCAAAGGGATATTTGGAAGCCCATAGAGGGCTATGGTGAAAAAGGAAATATCTTCCGTTCAAAACTGGAAAGATGCTTTCTGAGAAACTGCTCTGTGTTCTGTTAATTCATCTCACAGAGTTACATCTTTCCCTTCAAGAAGCCTTTCGCTAAGGCTGTTCTTGTGGAATTGGCAAAGGGATATTTGGAAGCCCATACAGGGCTATGGTGAAAAAGGAAATATCTTCCGTTCAAAACTGGAAAGAAGCTTTCTGAGAAACTGCTCTGTGTTCTGTTAATTCATCTCACAGAGTTACATCTTTCCCTTCAAGAGGCCTTTCGCTAAGTCTGTTCTTGTGGAATTGGCAAAGTTATATTTGGAAGCCCATAGAGGGCTATGGTGAAAAAGGAAATATCTTCCGTTCAAAACTGGAAAGAAGCTTTCTGAGAAACTGCTCTGTGTTCTGTTAATTCATCTCACAGAGTTACATCTTTCCCTTCAAGAAGCCTTTCGCTAAGGCTCTTCTTGTGGAATTGGCAAAGGGATATTTGGAAGCCTATGGAGGGCTATGGTGAAAAAGGAAATATCTTCCGTTCAAAACTGGAAAGAAGCTTTCTGAGAAACTGCTCTGTGTTCTGTTAATTCATCTCACAGAGTTACATATTTTCCTTCAAGAAGCCTTTCGCTAAGGCTGTTCTTGTGGAATTGGCAAAGGGATATTTGGAAGCCCTAGAGGGCTACGGTGAAAAAGGAAATATCTTCCGTTCAAAACTGGAAAGAAGCTTTCTGAGAAACTGCTCTGTGTTCTGTTAATTCATCTCACAGAGTTACATCTTTCCCTTCTAGAAGTCTTTCGCTAAGGCTGTTCTTGTGGAATTGGCAAAGGGATATTTGGAAGCCCATAGAGGGCTATGGTGAAAAAGGAAATATCTTCCGTTCAAAACTGGAAAGAAGCTTTCTGAGAAACTGCTCTGTGTTCTGTTAATTCATCTCACAGAGTTACATCTTTCCCTTCAAGAAGCCTTTCGCTAAGGCTGTTCTTGTGGAATTGGCAAAGGGATATTTGGAAGCCCATAGAGGGCTATGGTGAAAAAGGAAATATCTTCCGTTCAAAACTGGAAAGAAGCTTTCTGAGAAACTGCTCTGTGTTCTGTTAATTCATCTCACAGAGTTACATCTTTGTCTTGAAGAAGCCTTTCGCTAAGGCTGTTCTTGTGCAATTGGCAAAGGGATATTTGGAAGCCCATAAGGGGCTATCGTGAAAAAGGTAATATCTTCCGTTCAAAACTGGAAAGAAGCTTTCTGAGAAACTGCTCTGTGTTCTGTTAATTCATCTCACAGAGTTACATCTTTCCCTTCAAGAAGCCTTTGGCTAAGGCTGTTCTTGGGGAATTGGCAAAGGGATATTTGGAAGCCCATAGAGGGCTATGGTGAAAAAGGAAATATCTTCCGTTCAAAACTGGAAAGAAGCTTTCTGAGAAACTGCTCTGTGTTCTGTTAATTCATCTCACAGCGTTACATCTTTGTCTTGAAGAAGCCTTTCGCTAAGGCTGTTCTTGTGCAATTGGCAAAGGGATATTTGGAAGCCCATAGAGGGCTATCGTGAAAAAGGAAATATCTTCCGTTCAAAACTGGAAAGAAGCTTTCTGAGAAACTGCTCTGTGTTCTGTTAATTCATCTCACAGAGTTACATCTTTCCCTTCAAGAAGCCTTTAGCTAAGGCTGTTCTTGGGGAATTGGCAAAGGGATATTTGGAAGCCCATAGAGGGCTATGGTGAAAAAGGAAATATCTTCCGTTCAAAACTGGAAAGAAGCTTTCTTAGAAACTGCTCTGTGTTCTGTTAATTCATCTCACAGAGTTACATCTTTCCCTTCAAGAAGCCTTTCGCTAAGGCTGTTCTTGTGGAATTGGCAAAGGGATATTTGGAAGCCCCTAGAGGGCTATGGTGAAAAAGGAAATATCTTCCGTTCAAAACTGGAAAGAAGCTTTCTGAGAAACTGCTCTGTGTTCTGTTAATTCATCTCACAGAGTTACATCTTTCCCTTCAAGAAGCCTTTCGCTAAGGCTGTTCTTGGGGAATTGGCAAAGGGATATTTGGAAGCCCATAGAGGGCTATGGTGAAAAAGGAAATATCTTCCGTTCAAAACTGGAAAGAAGCTTTCTGAGAAACTGCTCTGTGTTCTGTTAATTCATCTCACAGAGTTACATCTTTCCCTTCAAGAAGCCTTTAGCTAAGGCTGTTCTTGGGGAATTGGCAAAGGGATATTTGGAAGGCCATAGAGGGCTATGGTGAAAAAGGAAATATCTTCCGTTCAAAACTGGAAAGAAGCTTTCTGAGAAACTGCTCTGTGTTCTGTTAATTCTTCTCACAGAGTTACATCTTTCCCTTCAAGGAGCCTTTCGCTAAGGCTGTTCTTGTGGAATTGGCAAAGGGATATTTGGAAGCCCATAGAGGCTATGGTGAAAAAGGAAATATCTTCCGTTCAAAACAGGAAAGAAGCTTTCTGAGAAACTGCTCTGTGTTCTGTTAATTCATCTCACAGAGTTACATCTTTCCCTTCAAGAAGCCTTTCGCTAAGGCTGTTCTTGTGGAATTGGCAAAGGGATATTTGGAAGCCCTTAGAGGGCTATGGTGAAAAAGGAAATATCTTCCGTTCAAAACTGGAAAGAAGCTTTCTGAGAAACTGCTCTGTGTTCTGTTAATTCATCTCACAGAGTTACATCTTTGTCTTGAAGAAGCCTTTCGCTAAGGCTGTTCTTGCACAATTGGCAAAGGGATATTTGGAAGCCCATAGAGGGCTATCGTGAAAAAGGAAATATCTTCCGTTCAAAACTGGAAAGAAGCTTTCTGAGAAACTGCTCTGTGTTCTGTTAATTCATCTCACAGAGTTACATCTTTCCCTTGAAGAAGCCTTTAGCTAAGGCTGTTCTTGGGGAATTGGCAAAGGGATATTTGGAAGCCCATAGAGGGCTATGGTGAAAAAGGAAATATCTTCCGTTCAAAACTGGAAAGAAGGTTTCTGAAAAACTGCTCTGTGTTCTGTTAATTCATCTAACAGAGTTACATCTTTCCCTTCAAGATGCCTTTCGCTAAGGCTGTTCTTGTGGAATTGGCAAAGGGATATTTGGAAGCCCATAGAGGGCTATGGTGAAAAAGGAAATATCTTCCGTTCAAAACTGGAAAGAAGCTTTCTGAGAAACTGCTCTGTGTTCTGTTAATTCATCTCACAGAGTTACATCTTTCCCTTCAAGAAGCCTTTCGCTAAGGCTGTTCTTGTGGAATTGGCAAAGGTATATTTGGAAGCCCATAGAGGGCTATGGTGAAAAAGGAAATATCTTCCGTTCAAAACTGGAAAGAAGCTTTCTGAGAAACTGCTCTGTGTTCTGTTAATTCATCTCACAGAGTTACATCTTTCCCTTCAAGAAGCCTTTCGCTAAGGCTGTTCTTGTGGAATTGGCAAAGGGATATTTGGAAGCCCATAGAGGGCTATGGTGAAAAAGGAAATATCTTCCTTTCAAAACTGGAAAGAAGCTTTCTGAGAAACTGCTCTGTGTCTGTTAATTCATCTCACAGCGTTACATCTTTGTCTTGAAGGAGCCTTTCGCTAAGGCTGTTCTTGTGCAATTGGCAAAGGGATATTTGGAAGCCCATAGAGGGCTATCGTGAAAAAGGAAATATCTTCCGTTCAAAACTGGAAAGAAGCTTTCTGAGAAACTGCTCTGTGTTCTGTTGATTCATCTCACAGAGTTACATCTTTCCCTTCAGGAAGCCTTTAGCTAAGGCTGTTCTTGGGGAATTGGCAAAGGGATATTTGGAAGCCCATAGAGGGCTATGGTGAAAAAGGAAATATCTTCCGTTCAAAACTGGAAAGAAGCTTTCTGAGAAACTGCTCTGTGTTCTGTTAATTCATCTCACAGAGTTACATCTTTCCCTTCAAGAAGCCTTTCGCTAAGGCTGTTCTTGTGGAATTGGCAAAGGGATATTTGGAAGCCCCTAGAGGGCTATGGTGAAAAAGGAAATATCTTCCGTTCAAAACTGGAAAGAAGCTTTCTGAGAAACTGCTCTGTGTTCTGTTCATTCATCTCACAGAGTTACATCTTTCCCTTCAAGAAGCCTTTCGCTAAGGCTGTTCTTGTGGAATTGGCAAAGGGATATTTGGAAGCCCATAGAGGGCTATGGTGAAAAAGGAAATATCTTCCGTTCAAAACTGGAAAGAAGCTTTCTGAGAAACTGCTCTGTGTTCTGTTAATTCATCTCACAGAGTTACATCTTTCCCTTCAAGAAGCCTTTCGCTAAGGCTGTTCTTGTGGAATTGGCAAAGGGATATTTGGAAGCCCATAGAGGGCTATGGTGAAAAAGGAAATATCTTCCGTTCAAAACTGGAAAGAAGCTTTCTGAGAAACTGCTCTGTGTTCTGTTAATTCATCTCACAGAGTTACATCTTTCCCTTCAAGAAGCCTTTCGCTGAGGCTGTTCTTGTGGAATTGGCAAAGGGATATTTGGAAGCCCATAGAGGGCTATGGTGAAAAAGGAAATATCTTCCGTTCAAAACAGGAAAGAAGCTTTCTGAGAAACTGCTCTGTGTTCTGTTAATTCATCTCACAGAGTTACATCTTTCCCTTCAAGAAGCTTTTCGCTAAGGCTGTTCTTGTGGAATTGGCAAAGGGATATTTGGAAGCCCATAGAGGGCTATGGTGAAAAAGGAAATATCTTCCGTTCAAAACTGGAAAGAAGCTTTCTGAGAAACTGCTCTGTGTTCTGTTAATTCATCTCACAGAGTTACATCTTTCCCTTCAAGAAGCCTTTCGCTAAGGCTGTTCTTGTGGAATTGGCAAAGGGATATTTGGAAGCCCTTAGAGGGCTATGGTGAAAAAGGAAATATCTTCCGTTCAAAACTGGAAAGAAGCTTTCTGAGAAACTGCTCTGTGTTCTGTTAATTCATCTCACAGAGTTACATCTTTCCCTTCAAGAAGCCTTTCGCTAAGGCTCTTCTTGTGGAATTGGCAAAGGGATATTTGGAAGCCTATGGAGGGCTATGGTGAAAAAGGAAATATCTTCCGTTCAAAACTGGAAAGAAGCTTTCTGAGAAACTGCTCTGTGTTCTGTTAATTCATCTCACAGAGTTACATCTTTTCCTTCAAGAAGCCTTTCGCTAAGGCTGTTCTTGTGGAATTGGCAAAGGGATATTTGGAAGCCCATACAGGGCTATGGTGAAAAAGGAAATATCTTCCGTTCAACACTGGAAAGAAGCTTTCTGAGAAACTGCTCTGTGTTCTGTTAATTCATCTCACACAGTTACATCTTTCCCTTCAAGAAGCCTTTCGCTAAGGCTGTTCTTGTGGAATTGGCAAAGGGATATTTGGAAGCCCATAGAGGGCTATGGTGAAAAAGGAAATATCTTCCGTTCAAAACTGGAAAGAAGCTTTCTGAGAAACTGCTCTGTGTTCTGTTAATTCATCTCACAGTGTTACATCTTTCCCTTCAAGAAGCCTTTCGCTAAGGCTGTTCTTGTGGAATTGGCAAAGGGATATTTGGAAGCCCATAGAGGGCTACGGTGAAAAAGGAAATATCTTCCGTTCAAAACTGGAAAGAAGCTTTCTGAGAAACTGCTCTGTGTTCTGTTAATTCATCTCACAGAGTTACATCTTTCCCTTCAAGAAGCCTTTCGCTGAGGCTGTTCTTGTGGAATTGGCAAAGGGATATTTGGAAGCCCATAGAGGGCTATGGTGAAAAAGGAAATATCTTCCGTTCAAAACTGGAAAGAAGCTTTCTGAGAAACTGCTCTGTGTTCTGTTAATTCATCTCACAGAGTTACATCTTTCCCTTGAAGAAGCCTTTCGCTAAGGCTGTTCTTGTGGAATTGGCAAAGGGATATTTGGAAGCCCATAGAGGGCTATGGTGAAAAAGGAAATATCTTCCGTTCAAAACTGGAAAGAAGCTTTCTGAGAAACTGCTCTGTGTTCTGTTAATTCATCTCACAGAGTTACATCTTTCCCTTCAAGAAGCCTTTCGCTAAGGCTGTTCTTGTGGAATTGGCAAAGGGATATTTGGAAGCCCATAGAGGGCTATGGTGAAAAAGGAAATATCTTCCGTTCAAAACTGAAAGAAGCTTTCTGAGAAACTGCTCTGTGTTCTGTTAATTCATCTCACAGAGTTACATCTTTCCCTTCAAGAAACCTTTCTCTAAGGCTCTTCTTGTGGAATTGGCAAAGGGATATTTGGAAGCCTATGGAGGGCTATGGTGAAAAAGGAAATACCTTCCGTTCAAAACTGGAAAGAAGCTTTCTGAGAAACTGCTCTGTGTTCTGTTAATTCATCTCACAGAGTTACATCTTTTCCTTCAAGAAGCCTTTCGCTAAGGCTGTTCTTGTGGAATTGGCAAAGGGATATTTGGAAGCCCATAGAGGGCTACGGTGAAAAAGGAAATATCTTCCGTTCAAAACTGGAAAGAAGCTTTCTGAGAAACTGCTCTGTGTTCTGTTAATTCATCTCACAGAGTTACATCTTTCCCTTCAAGAAGTCTTTCGCTAAGGCTGTTCTTGTGGAATTGGCAAAGGGATATTTGGAAGCCCATAGAGGGCTATGGTAAAAAAGGAAATATCTTCCGTTCAAAACTGGAAAGAAGCTTTCTGAGAAACTGCTCTGTGTTCTGTTAATTCATCTCACAGAGTTACATCTTTCCCTTCAAGAAGCCTTTCGCTAAGGCTCTTCTTGTGGAATTGGCAAAGGGATATTTGGAAGCCCATAGAGGGCTATGGTGAAAAAGGAAATATATTCCGTTCAAAACTGGAAAGAAGCTTTCTGAGAAACTGCTCTGTGTTCTGTTAATTCATCTCACAGAGTTACATCTTTCCCTTCAAGATGCCTTTCGCTAAGGCTGTTTTTGTGGAATTGGCAAAGGGATATTTGGAAGCCCATAGAGGGCTATGGTGAAAAAGGAAATATCTTCCGTTCAACACTGGAAAGAAGCTTTCTGAGAAACTGCTCTGTGTTCTGTTAATTCATCTCACACAGTTACATCTTTCCCTTCAAGAAGCCTTTCGCTAAGGCTGTTCTTGTGGAATTGGCAAAGGGATATTTGGAAGCCCATAGAGGGCTATGGTGAAAAAGGAAATATCTTCCGTTCAAAACTGGAAAGAAGCTTTCTGAGAAACTGCTCTGTGTTCTGTTAATTCATCTCACAGTGTTACATCTTTCCCTTCAAGAAGCCTTTCGCTAAGGCTGTTCTTGTGGAATTGGCAAAGGGATATTTGGAAGCCCATAGAGGGCTATGGTGAAAAAGGAAATATCTTCCGTTCAAAACAGGAAAGAAGCTTTCTGAGAAACTGCTCTGTGTTCTGTTAATTCATCTCACAGAGTTACATCTTTCCCTTCAAGAAGCCTTTCGCTGAGGCTGTTCTTGTGGAATTGGCAAAGGGATATTTGGAAGCCCATAGAGGGCTATGGTGAAAAAGGAAATATCTTCCGTTCAAAACTGGAAAGAAGCTTTCTGAGAAACTGCTCTGTGTTCTGTTAATTCATCTCACAGAGTTACATCTTTCCCTTCAAGAAGCCTTTCGCTAAGGCTGTTCTTGTGGAATTGGCAAAGGGATATTTGGAAGCCCATAGAGGGCTAGGGTGAAAAAGGAAATATCTTCCGTTCAAAACTAGAAAGTAGCTTTCTGAGAAACTGCTCTGTGTTCTGTTAATTCATCTCACAGAGTTACATCTTTCCCTTCAAGAAGCCTTTCGCTGAGGCTGTTCTTGTGGAATTGGCAAAGGGATATTTGGAAGCCCATAGAGGGCTATGGTGAAAAAGGAAATATCTTCCGTTCAAAACTGGAAAGAAGCTTTCTGAGAAACTGCTCTGTGTTCTGTTAATTCATCTCACAGAGTTACATCTTTCCCTTCAAGAAGCCTTTCGCTAAGGCTGTTCTTGTGGAATTGGCAAAGGGATATTTGGAAGCCCATAGAGGGCTTTGGTGAAAAAGAAATATCTTCCGTTCAAAACTGGAAAGAAGCTTTCTGAGAAACTGCTCTGTGTTCTGTTAATTCATCTCACAGAGTTACATCTTTCCCTTCAAGAAGCCTTTCGCTAAGGCTGTTCTTGTGGAATTGGCAAAGGGATATTTGGAAGCCCATAGAGGGCTATGGTGAAAAAGGAAATATCTTCCTTTCAAAACTGGAAAGAAGCTTTCTGAGAAACTGCTCTGTGTCTGTTAATTCATCTCACAGCGTTACATCTTTGTCTTGAAGGAGCCTTTCGCTAAGGCTGTTCTTGTGCAATTGGCAAAGGGATATTTGGAAGCCCATAGAGGGCTATCTTGAAAAAGGAAATATCTTCCGTTCAAAACTGGAAAGAAGCTTTCTGAGAAACTGCTCTGTGTTCTGTTGATTCATCTCACAGAGTTACATCTTTCCCTTCAAGAAGCCTTTAGCTAAGGCTGTTCTTGGGGAATTGGCAAAGGGATATTTGGAAGCCCATAGAGGGCTATGGTGAAAAAGGAAATATCTTCCGTTCAAAACTGGAAAGAAGCTTTCTTAGAAACTGCTCTGTGTTCTGTTAATTCATCTCACAGAGTTACATCTTTCCCTTCAAGAAGCCTTTCGCTAAGGCTGTTCTTGTGGAATTGGCAAAGGGATATTTGGAAGCCCCTAGAGGGCTATGGTGAAAAAGGAAATATCTTCCGTTCAAAACTGGAAAGAAGCTTTCTGAGAAACTGCTCTGTGTTCTGTTAATTCATCTCACAGAGTTACATCTTTCCCTTCAAGAAGCCTTTCGCTAAGGCTGTTCTTGTGGAATTTGCAAAGGGATATTTGGAAGCCCATAGAGGGCTATGGTGAAAAAGGAAATATCTTCCGTTCAAAACTGGAAAGAAGCTTTCTGAGAAACTGCTCTGTGTTCTGTTAATTCATCTCACAGAGTTACATCTTTCCCTTCTAGAAGTCTTTCGCTAAGGCTGTTCTTGTGGAATTGGCAAAGGGATATTTGGAATCCCATAGAGGGCTATGGTGAAAAAGGAAATATCTTCCGTTCAAAACTGGAAAGAAGCTTTCTGAGAAACTGCTCTGTGTTCTGTTAATTCATCTCACAGAGTTACATCTTTCCCTTCAAGAAGCCTTTCGCTAAGGCTGTTCTTGTGGAATTGGCAAAGGGATATTTGGAAGCCCATAGAGGGCTATGGTGAAAAAGGAAATATCTTCCGTTCAAAACTGGAAAGAAGCTTTCTGAGAAACGGCTCTGTGTTCTGTTAATTCATCTCACAGAGTTACATCTTTCCCTTCAAGAAGCCTTTCGCTAAGGCTGTTAATGTGGAATTGGCAAAGGGATATTTGGAAGCCCATAGAGGGCTATGGTGAAAAAGGAAATATCTTCCGTTCAAAACTGGAAAGAAGCTTTCTGAGAAACTGCTCTGTGTTCTGTTAATTCATCTCACAGAGTTACATCTTTCCCTTCAAGAAGCCTTTCGCTGAGGCTGTTCTTGTGGAATTGGCAAAGGGATATTTGGAAGCCCATAGAGGGCTATGGTGAAAAAGGAAATATCTTCCGTTCAAAACAGGAAAGAAGCTTTCTGAGAAACTGCTCTGTGTTCTGTTAATTCATCTCACAGAGTTACATCTTTCCCTTCAAGAAGCCTTTCGCTAAGGCTGTTCTTGTGGAATTGGCAAAGGGATATTTGGAAGCCCATAGAGGGCTATGGTGAGAAAGGAAATATCTTCCGTTCAAAACTGGAAAGAAGCTTTCTGAGAAACTGCTCTGTGTTCTGTTAATTCATCTCACAGAGTTACATCTTTCCCTTCAAGAAGCCTTTCGCTAAGGCTGTTCTTGTGGAATTGGCAAAGGGATATTTGGAAGCCCATAGAGGGCTATGGTGAAAAAGGAAATATCTTCCGTTCAAAACTGGAAAGAAGCTTTCTGAGAAACTGCTCTGTGTTCTGTTAATTCATCTCACAGAGTTACATCTTTCCCTTCAAGAAGCCTTTCGCTGAGGCTGTTCTTGTGGAATTGGCAAAGGGATATTTGGAAGCCCATAGAGGGCTATGGTGAAAAAGGAAATATCTTCCGTTCAAAACAGGAAAGAAGCTTTCTGAGAAACTGCTCTGTGTTCTGTTAATTCATCTCACAGAGTTATATCTTTCCCTTCAAGAAGCTTTTCGCTAAGGCTGTTCTTGTGGAATTGGCAAAGGGATATTTGGAAGCCCATAGAGGGCTATGGTGAAAAAGGAAATATCTTCCGTTCAAAACTGGAAAGAAGCTTTCTGAGAAACTGCTCTGTGTTCTGTTAATTCATCTCACAGAGTTACATCTTTCCCTTCAAGAAGTCTTTCGCTAAGGCTGTTCTTGTGGAATTGGCAAAGGGATATTTGGAAGCCCATAGAGGGCTATGGTGAAAAAGGAAATATCTTCCGTTCAAAACTGGAAAGAAGCTTTCTGAGAAACTGCTCTGTGTTCTGTTAATTCATCTCACAGAGTTACATCTTTCCCTTCAAGAAGCCTTTCGCTAAGGCTCTTCTTGTGGAATTGGCAAAGGGATATTTGGAAGCCTATGGAGGGCTATGGTGAAAAAGGAAATATCTTCCGTTCAAAACTGGAAAGAAGCTTTCTGAGAAACTGCTCTGTGTTCTGTTAATTCATCTCACAGAGTTACATCTTTTCCTTCAAGAAGCCTTTCGCTAAGGCTGTTCTTGTGGAATTGGCAAAGGGATATTTGGAAGCCCATAGAGGGCTACGGTGAAAAAGGAAATATCTTCCGTTCAAAACTGGAAAGAAGCTTTCTGAGAAACTGCTCTGTGTTCTGTTAATTCATCTCACAGAGTTACATCTTTCCCTTCAAGAAGCCTTTCGCTAAGGCTGTTCTTGTGGAATTGGCAAAGGGATATTTGGAAGCCCATAGAGGGCTATGGTGAAAAAGGAAATATCTTCCGTTCAAAAGTGGAAAGAAGCTTTCTGAGAAACTGCTCTGTGTTCTGTTAATTCATCTCACAGAGTTACATCTTTCCCTTCAAGATGCCTTTCGCTAAGGCTGTTTTTGTGGAATTGGCAAAGGGATATTTGGAAGCCCATAGAGGGCTATGGTGAAAAAGGAAATATCTTCCGTTCAACACTGGAAAGAAGCTTTCTGAGAAACTGCTCTGTGTTCTGTTAATTCATCTCACACAGTTACATCTTTCCCTTCAAGAAGCCTTTCGCTAAGGCTGTTCTTGTGGAATTGGCAAAGGGATATTTGGAAGCCCATAGAGGGCTATGGTGAAAAAGGAAATATCTTCCGTTCAAAACTGGAAAGAAGCTTTCTGAGAAACTGCTCTGTGTTCTGTTAATTCATCTCAAAGTGTTACATCTTTCCCTTCAAGAAGCCTTTCGCTAAGGCTGTTCTTGTGGAATTGGCAAAGGGATATTTGGAAGACCATAGAGGGCTACGGTGAAAAAGGAAATATCTTCCGTTCAAAACTGGAAAGAAGCTTTCTGAGAAACTGCTCTGTGTTCTGTTAATTCATCTCACAGAGTTACATCTTTCCCTTCAAGAAGCCTTTCGCTGAGGCTGTTCTTGTGGAATTGGCAAAGGGATATTTGGAAGCCCATAGAGGGCTATGGTGAAAAAGGAAATATCTTCCGTTCAAAACAGGAAAGAAGCTTTCTGAGAAACTGCTCTGTGTTCTGTTAATTCATCTCACAGAGTTACATCTTTCCCTTGAAGAAGCCTTTCGCTAAGGCTGTTCTTGTGGAATTGGCAAAGGGATATTTGGAAGCCCATAGAGGGCTATGGTGAAAAAGGAAATATCTTCCGTTCAAAACTGGAAAGAAGCTTTCTGAGAAACTGCTCTGTGTTCTGTTAATTCATCTCACAGAGTTACATCTTTCCCTTCAAGAAGCCTTTCGCTAAGGCTGTTCTTGTGGAATTGGCAAAGGGATATTTGGAAGCCCATAGAGGGCTATGGTGAAAAAGGAAATATCTTCCGTTCAAAACTGAAAGAAGCTTTCTGAGAAACTGCTCTGTGTTCTGTTAATTCATCTCACAGAGTTACATCTTTCCCTTCAAGAAACCTTTCTCTAAGGCTCTTCTTGTGGAATTGGCAAAGGGATATTTGGAAGCCTATGGAGGGCTATGGTGAAAAAGGAAATATCTTCCGTTCAAAACTGGAAAGAAGCTTTCTGAGAAACTGCTCTGTGTTCTGTTAATTCATCTCACAGAGTTACATCTTTTCCTTCAAGAAGCCTTTCGCTAAGGCTGTTCTTGTGGAATTGGCAAAGGGATATTTGGAAGCCCATAGAGGGCTACGGTGAAAAAGGAAATATCTTCCGTTCAAAACTGGAAAGAAGCTTTCTGAGAAACTGCTCTGTGTTCTGTTAATTCATCTCACAGAGTTACATCTTTTCCTTCAAGAAGCCTTTCGCTAAGGCTGTTCTTGTGGAATTGGCAAAGGGATATTTGGAAGCCCATAGAGGGCTACGGTGAAAAAGGAAATATCTTCCGTTCAAAACTGGAAAGAAGCTTTCTGAGAAACTGCTCTGTGTTCTGTTAATTCATCTCACAGAGTTACATCTTTCCCTTCAAGAAGTCTTTCGCTAAGGCTGTTCTTGTGGAATTGGCAAAGGGATATTTGGAAGCCCATAGTGGGCTATGGTAAAAAAGGAAATATCTTCCGTTCAAAACTGGAAAGAAGCTTTCTGAGAAACTGCTCTGTGTTCTGTTAATTCATCTCACAGAGTTACATCTTTCCCTTCAAGAAGCCTTTCGCTAAGGCTGTTCTTGTGGAATTGGCAAAGGGATATTTGGAAGCCCATAGAGGGCTATGGTGAAAAAGGAAATATCTTCCGTTCAAAACTGGAAAGAAGCTTTCTGAGAAACTGCTCTGTGTTCTGTTAATTCATCCCACAGAGTTACATCTTTCCCTTCAAGAAGCCTTTCGCTAAGGCTGTTCTTGTGGAATTGGCAAAGGGATATTTGGAAGCCCATAGAGGGCTAGGGTGAAAAAGGAAATATCTTCCGTTCAAAACTGGAAAGAAGCTTTCTGAGAAACTGCTCTGTGTTCTGTTAATTCATCTCACAGAGTTACATCTTTCCCTTCAAGAAGCCTTTCGCTAAGGCTGTTCTTGTGGAATTGGCAAAGGGATATTTGGAAGCCCATAGAGGGCTTTGGTGAAAAAGAAATATCTTCCGTTCAAAACTGGAAAGAAGCTTTCTGAGAAACTGCTCTGTGTTCTGTTAATTCATCTCACAGAGTTACATCTTTCCCTTCAAGAAGCCTTTCGCTAAGGCTGTTCTTGTGGAATTGGCAAAGGGATATTTGGAAGCCCATAGAGGGCTATGGTGAAAAGGGAAATATCTTCCGTTCAAAAGAGGAAAGAAGCTTTCTGAGAAACTGCTCTGTGTTCTGTTAATTCATCTCACAGAGTTACATCTTTCCCTTGAAGAAGCCTTTCGCTAAGGCTGTTCTTGTGGAATTGGCAAAGGGATATTTGGAAGCCCATAGAGGGCTATGGTGAAAAAGGAAATATCTTCCTTTCAAAACTGGAAAGAAGCTTTCTGAGAAACTGCTCTGTGTCTGTTAATTCATCTCACAGCGTTACATCTTTGTCTTGAAGGAGCCTTTCGCTAAGGCTGTTCTTGTGCAATTGGCAAAGGGATATTTGGAAGCCCATAGAGGGCTATCTTGAAAAAGGAAATATCTTCCGTTCAAAACTGGAAAGAAGCTTTCTGAGAAACTGCTCTGTGTTCTGTTGATTCATCTCACAGAGTTACATCTTTCCCTTCAAGAAGCCTTTAGCTAAGGCTGTTCTTGGGGAATTGGCAAAGGGATATTTGGAAGCCCATAGAGGGCTATGGTGAAAAAGGAAATATCTTCCGTTCAAAACTGGAAAGAAGCTTTCTTAGAAACTGCTCTGTGTTCTGTTAATTCATCTCACAGAGTTACATCTTTCCCTTCAAGAAGCCTTTCGCTAAGGCTGTTCTTGTGGAATTGGCAAAGGGATATTTGGAACCCCCTAGAGGGCTATGGTGAAAAAGGAAATATCTTCCGTTCAAAACTGGAAAGAAGCTTTCTGAGAAACTGCTCTGTGTTCTGTTAATTCATCTCACAGAGTTACATCTTTCCCTTCAAGAAGCCTTTCGCTAAGGCTGTTCTTGTGGAATTGGCAAAGGGATATTTGGAAGCCCATAGAGGGCTATGGTGAAAAAGGAAATATCTTCCGTTCAAAACTGGAAAGAAGCTTTCTGAGAAACTGCTCTGTGTTCTGTTAATTCATCTCACAGAGTTACATCTTTCCCTTCTAGAAGTCTTTCGCTAAGGCTGTTCTTGTGGAATTGGCAAAGGGATATTTGGAATCCCATAGAGGGCTATGGTGAAAAAGGAAATATCTTCCGTTCAAAACTGGAAAGAAGCTTTCTGAGAAACTGCTCTGTGTTCTGTTAATTCATCTCACAGAGTTACATCTTTCCCTTCAAGAAGCCTTTCGCTAAGGCTGTTCTTGTGGAATTGGCAAAGGGATATTTGGAAGCCCATAGAGGGCTATGGTGAAAAAGGAAATATCTTCCGTTCAAAACTGGAAAGAAGCTTTCTGAGAAACTGCTCTGTGTTCTGTTAATTCATCTCACAGAGTTACATCTTTCCCTTCAAGAAGCCTTTCGCTGAGGCTGTTCTTGTGGAATTGGCAAAGGGATATTTGGAAGCCCATAGAGGGCTATGGTGAAAAAGGAAATATCTTCCGTTCAAAACAGGAAAGAAGCTTTCTGAGAAACTGCTCTGTGTTCTGTTAATTCATCTCACAGAGTTACATCTTTCCCTTCAAGAAGCTTTTCGCTAAGGCTGTTCTTGTGGAATTGGCAAAGGGATATTTGGAAGCCCATAGAGGGCTATGGTGAAAAAGGAAATATCTTCCGTTCAAAACTGGAAAGAAGCTTTCTGAGAAACTGCTCTGTGTTCTGTTAATTCATCTGACAGAGTTACATCTTTCCCTTCAAGAAGCCTTTCGCTAAGGCTGTTCTTGTGGAATTGGCAAAGGGATATTTGGAAGCCCATAGAGGGCTATGGTGAAAAAGGAAATATCTTCCGTTCAAAACTGGAAAGAAGCTTTCTGAGAAACTGCTCTGTGTTCTGTTAATTCATCTCACAGAGTTACATCTTTCCCTTCAAGAAGCCTTTCGCTAAGGCTCTTCTTGTGGAATTGGCAAAGGGATATTTGGAAGCCTATGGAGGGCTATGGTGAAAAAGGAAATATCTTCCGTTCAAAACTGGAAAGAAGCTTTCTGAGAAACTGCTCTGTGTTCTGTTAATTCATCTCACAGAGTTACATCTTTTCCTTCAAGAAGCCTTTCGCTAAGGCTGTTCTTGTGGAATTGGCAAAGGGATATTTGGAAGCCCATAGAGGGCTACGGTGAAAAAGGAAATATCTTCCGTTCAAAACTGGAAAGAAGCTTTCTGAGAAACTGCTCTGTGTTCTGTTAATTCATCTCACAGAGTTACATCTTTCCCTTCAAGAAGCCTTTCGCTAAGGCTGTTCTTGTGGAATTGGCAAAGGGATATTTGGAAGCCCATAGAGGGCTATGGTGAAAAAGGAAATATCTTCCGTTCAAAACTGGAAAGAAGCTTTCTGAGAAACGGCTCTGTGTTCTGTTAATTCATCTCACAGAGTTACATCTTTCCCTTCAAGAAGCCTTTCGCTAAGGCTGTTAATGTGGAATTGGCAAAGGGATATTTGGAAGCCCATAGAGGGCTATGGTGAAAAAGGAAATATCTTCCGTTCAAAACTGGAAAGAAGCTTTCTGAGAAACTGCTCTGTGTTCTGTTAATTCATCTCACAGAGTTACATCTTTCCCTTCAAGAAGCCTTTCGCTGAGGCTGTTCTTGTGGAATTGGCAAAGGGATATTTGGAAGCCCATAGAGGGCTATGGTGAAAAAGGAAATATCTTCCGTTCAAAACAGGAAAGAAGCTTTCTGAGAAACTGCTCTGTGTTCTGTTAATTCATCTCACAGAGTTACATCTTTCCCTTCAAGAAGCCTTTCGCTAAGGCTGTTCTTGTGGAATTGGCAAAGGGATATTTGGAAGCCCATAGAGGGCTATGGTGAGAAAGGAAATATCTTCCGTTCAAAACTGGAAAGAAGCTTTCTGAGAAACTGCTCTGTGTTCTGTTAATTCATCTCACAGAGTTACATCTTTCCCTTCAAGAAGCCTTTCGCTAAGGCTGTTCTTGTGGAATTGGCAAAGGGATATTTGGAAGCCCATAGAGGGCTATGGTGAAAAAGGAAATATCTTCCGTTCAAAACTGGAAAGAAGCTTTCTGAGAAACTGCTCTGTGTTCTGTTAATTCATCTCACAGAGTTACATCTTTCCCTTCAAGAAGCCTTTCGCTGAGGCTGTTCTTGTGGAATTGGCAAAGGGATATTTGGAAGCCCATAGAGGGCTATGGTGAAAAAGGAAATATCTTCCGTTCAAAACAGGAAAGAAGCTTTCTGAGAAACTGCTCTGTGTTCTGTTAATTCATCTCACAGAGTTATATCTTTCCCTTCAAGAAGCTTTTCGCTAAGGCTGTTCTTGTGGAATTGGCAAAGGGATATTTGGAAGCCCATAGAGGGCTATGGTGAAAAAGGAAATATCTTCCGTTCAAAACTGGAAAGAAGCTTTCTGAGAAACTGCTCTGTGTTCTGTTAATTCATCTCACAGAGTTACATCTTTCCCTTCAAGAAGTCTTTCGCTAAGGCTGTTCTTGTGGAATTGGCAAAGGGATATTTGGAAGCCCATAGAGGGCTATGGTGAAAAAGGAAATATCTTCCGTTCAAAACTGGAAAGAAGCTTTCTGAGAAACTGCTCTGTGTTCTGTTAATTCATCTCACAGAGTTACATCTTTCCCTTCAAGAAGCCTTTCGCTAAGGCTCTTCTTGTGGAATTGGCAAAGGGATATTTGGAAGCCTATGGAGGGCTATGGTGAAAAAGGAAATATCTTCCGTTCAAAACTGGAAAGAAGCTTTCTGAGAAACTGCTCTGTGTTCTGTTAATTCATCTCACAGAGTTACATCTTTTCCTTCAAGAAGCCTTTCGCTAAGGCTGTTCTTGTGGAATTGGCAAAGGGATATTTGGAAGCCCATAGAGGGCTACGGTGAAAAAGGAAATATCTTCCGTTCAAAACTGGAAAGAAGCTTTCTGAGAAACTGCTCTGTGTTCTGTTAATTCATCTCACAGAGTTACATCTTTCCCTTCAAGAAGCCTTTCGCTAAGGCTGTTCTTGTGGAATTGGCAAAGGGATATTTGGAAGCCCATAGAGGGCTATGGTGAAAAAGGAAATATCTTCCGTTCAAAAGTGGAAAGAAGCTTTCTGAGAAACTGCTCTGTGTTCTGTTAATTCATCTCACAGAGTTACATCTTTCCCTTCAAGATGCCTTTCGCTAAGGCTGTTTTTGTGGAATTGGCAAAGGGATATTTGGAAGCCCATAGAGGGCTATGGTGAAAAAGGAAATATCTTCCGTTCAACACTGGAAAGAAGCTTTCTGAGAAACTGCTCTGTGTTCTGTTAATTCATCTCACACAGTTACATCTTTCCCTTCAAGAAGCCTTTCGCTAAGGCTGTTCTTGTGGAATTGGCAAAGGGATATTTGGAAGCCCATAGAGGGCTATGGTGAAAAAGGAAATATCTTCCGTTCAAAACTGGAAAGAAGCTTTCTGAGAAACTGCTCTGTGTTCTGTTAATTCATCTCAAAGTGTTACATCTTTCCCTTCAAGAAGCCTTTCGCTAAGGCTGTTCTTGTGGAATTGGCAAAGGGATATTTGGAAGACCATAGAGGGCTACGGTGAAAAAGGAAATATCTTCCGTTCAAAACTGGAAAGAAGCTTTCTGAGAAACTGCTCTGTGTTCTGTTAATTCATCTCACAGAGTTACATCTTTCCCTTCAAGAAGCCTTTCGCTGAGGCTGTTCTTGTGGAATTGGCAAAGGGATATTTGGAAGCCCATAGAGGGCTATGGTGAAAAAGGAAATATCTTCCGTTCAAAACAGGAAAGAAGCTTTCTGAGAAACTGCTCTGTGTTCTGTTAATTCATCTCACAGAGTTACATCTTTCCCTTGAAGAAGCCTTTCGCTAAGGCTGTTCTTGTGGAATTGGCAAAGGGATATTTGGAAGCCCATAGAGGGCTATGGTGAAAAAGGAAATATCTTCCGTTCAAAACTGGAAAGAAGCTTTCTGAGAAACTGCTCTGTGTTCTGTTAATTCATCTCACAGAGTTACATCTTTCCCTTCAAGAAGCCTTTCGCTAAGGCTGTTCTTGTGGAATTGGCAAAGGGATATTTGGAAGCCCATAGAGGGCTATGGTGAAAAAGGAAATATCTTCCGTTCAAAACTGAAAGAAGCTTTCTGAGAAACTGCTCTGTGTTCTGTTAATTCATCTCACAGAGTTACATCTTTCCCTTCAAGAAACCTTTCTCTAAGGCTCTTCTTGTGGAATTGGCAAAGGGATATTTGGAAGCCTATGGAGGGCTATGGTGAAAAAGGAAATATCTTCCGTTCAAAACTGGAAAGAAGCTTTCTGAGAAACTGCTCTGTGTTCTGTTAATTCATCTCACAGAGTTACATCTTTTCCTTCAAGAAGCCTTTCGCTAAGGCTGTTCTTGTGGAATTGGCAAAGGGATATTTGGAAGCCCATAGAGGGCTACGGTGAAAAAGGAAATATCTTCCGTTCAAAACTGGAAAGAAGCTTTCTGAGAAACTGCTCTGTGTTCTGTTAATTCATCTCACAGAGTTACATCTTTTCCTTCAAGAAGCCTTTCGCTAAGGCTGTTCTTGTGGAATTGGCAAAGGGATATTTGGAAGCCCATAGAGGGCTACGGTGAAAAAGGAAATATCTTCCGTTCAAAACTGGAAAGAAGCTTTCTGAGAAACTGCTCTGTGTTCTGTTAATTCATCTCACAGAGTTACATCTTTCCCTTCAAGAAGTCTTTCGCTAAGGCTGTTCTTGTGGAATTGGCAAAGGGATATTTGGAAGCCCATAGTGGGCTATGGTAAAAAAGGAAATATCTTCCGTTCAAAACTGGAAAGAAGCTTTCTGAGAAACTGCTCTGTGTTCTGTTAATTCATCTCACAGAGTTACATCTTTCCCTTCAAGAAGCCTTTCGCTAAGGCTGTTCTTGTGGAATTGGCAAAGGGATATTTGGAAGCCCATAGAGGGCTATGGTGAAAAAGGAAATATCTTCCGTTCAAAACTGGAAAGAAGCTTTCTGAGAAACTGCTCTGTGTTCTGTTAATTCATCCCACAGAGTTACATCTTTCCCTTCAAGAAGCCTTTCGCTAAGGCTGTTCTTGTGGAATTGGCAAAGGGATATTTGGAAGCCCATAGAGGGCTAGGGTGAAAAAGGAAATATCTTCCGTTCAAAACTGGAAAGAAGCTTTCTGAGAAACTGCTCTGTGTTCTGTTAATTCATCTCACAGAGTTACATCTTTCCCTTCAAGAAGCCTTTCGCTAAGGCTGTTCTTGTGGAATTGGCAAAGGGATATTTGGAAGCCCATAGAGGGCTTTGGTGAAAAAGAAATATCTTCCGTTCAAAACTGGAAAGAAGCTTTCTGAGAAACTGCTCTGTGTTCTGTTAATTCATCTCACAGAGTTACATCTTTCCCTTCAAGAAGCCTTTCGCTAAGGCTGTTCTTGTGGAATTGGCAAAGGGATATTTGGAAGCCCATAGAGGGCTATGGTGAAAAGGGAAATATCTTCCGTTCAAAAGAGGAAAGAAGCTTTCTGAGAAACTGCTCTGTGTTCTGTTAATTCATCTCACAGAGTTACATCTTTCCCTTGAAGAAGCCTTTCGCTAAGGCTGTTCTTGTGGAATTGGCAAAGGGATATTTGGAAGCCCATAGAGGGCTATGGTGAAAAAGGAAATATCTTCCTTTCAAAACTGGAAAGAAGCTTTCTGAGAAACTGCTCTGTGTCTGTTAATTCATCTCACAGCGTTACATCTTTGTCTTGAAGGAGCCTTTCGCTAAGGCTGTTCTTGTGCAATTGGCAAAGGGATATTTGGAAGCCCATAGAGGGCTATCTTGAAAAAGGAAATATCTTCCGTTCAAAACTGGAAAGAAGCTTTCTGAGAAACTGCTCTGTGTTCTGTTGATTCATCTCACAGAGTTACATCTTTCCCTTCAAGAAGCCTTTAGCTAAGGCTGTTCTTGGGGAATTGGCAAAGGGATATTTGGAAGCCCATAGAGGGCTATGGTGAAAAAGGAAATATCTTCCGTTCAAAACTGGAAAGAAGCTTTCTTAGAAACTGCTCTGTGTTCTGTTAATTCATCTCACAGAGTTACATCTTTCCCTTCAAGAAGCCTTTCGCTAAGGCTGTTCTTGTGGAATTGGCAAAGGGATATTTGGAACCCCCTAGAGGGCTATGGTGAAAAAGGAAATATCTTCCGTTCAAAACTGGAAAGAAGCTTTCTGAGAAACTGCTCTGTGTTCTGTTAATTCATCTCACAGAGTTACATCTTTCCCTTCAAGAAGCCTTTCGCTAAGGCTGTTCTTGTGGAATTGGCAAAGGGATATTTGGAAGCCCATAGAGGGCTATGGTGAAAAAGGAAATATCTTCCGTTCAAAACTGGAAAGAAGCTTTCTGAGAAACTGCTCTGTGTTCTGTTAATTCATCTCACAGAGTTACATCTTTCCCTTCTAGAAGTCTTTCGCTAAGGCTGTTCTTGTGGAATTGGCAAAGGGATATTTGGAATCCCATAGAGGGCTATGGTGAAAAAGGAAATATCTTCCGTTCAAAACTGGAAAGAAGCTTTCTGAGAAACTGCTCTGTGTTCTGTTAATTCATCTCACAGAGTTACATCTTTCCCTTCAAGAAGCCTTTCGCTAAGGCTGTTCTTGTGGAATTGGCAAAGGGATATTTGGAAGCCCATAGAGGGCTATGGTGAAAAAGGAAATATCTTCCGTTCAAAACTGGAAAGAAGCTTTCTGAGAAACTGCTCTGTGTTCTGTTAATTCATCTCACAGAGTTACATCTTTCCCTTCAAGAAGCCTTTCGCTGAGGCTGTTCTTGTGGAATTGGCAAAGGGATATTTGGAAGCCCATAGAGGGCTATGGTGAAAAAGGAAATATCTTCCGTTCAAAACAGGAAAGAAGCTTTCTGAGAAACTGCTCTGTGTTCTGTTAATTCATCTCACAGAGTTACATCTTTCCCTTCAAGAAGCTTTTCGCTAAGGCTGTTCTTGTGGAATTGGCAAAGGGATATTTGGAAGCCCATAGAGGGCTATGGTGAAAAAGGAAATATCTTCCGTTCAAAACTGGAAAGAAGCTTTCTGAGAAACTGCTCTGTGTTCTGTTAATTCATCTGACAGAGTTACATCTTTCCCTTCAAGAAGCCTTTCGCTAAGGCTGTTCTTGTGGAATTGGCAAAGGGATATTTGGAAGCCCATAGAGGGCTATGGTGAAAAAGGAAATATCTTCCGTTCAAAACTGGAAAGAAGCTTTCTGAGAAACTGCTCTGTGTTCTGTTAATTCATCTCACAGAGTTACATCTTTCCCTTCAAGAAGCCTTTCGCTAAGGCTCTTCTTGTGGAATTGGCAAAGGGATATTTGGAAGCCTATGGAGGGCTATGGTGAAAAAGGAAATATCTTCCGTTCAAAACTGGAAAGAAGCTTTCTGAGAAACTGCTCTGTGTTCTGTTAATTCATCTCACAGAGTTACATCTTTTCCTTCAAGAAGCCTTTCGCTAAGGCTGTTCTTGTGGAATTGGCAAAGGGATATTTGGAAGCCCATAGAGGGCTACGGTGAAAAAGGAAATATCTTCCGTTCAAAACTGGAAAGAAGCTTTCTGAGAAACTGCTCTGTGTTCTGTTAATTCATCTCACAGAGTTACATCTTTCCCTTCAAGAAGCCTTTCGCTAAGGCTGTTCTTGTGGAATTGGCAAAGGGATATTTGGAAGCCCATAGAGGGCTATGGTGAAAAAGGAAATATCTTCCGTTCAAAAGTGGAAAGAAGCTTTCTGAGAAACTGCTCTGTGTTCTGTTAATTCATCTCACAGAGTTACATCTTTCCCTTCAAGATGCCTTTCGCTAAGGCTGTTTTTGTGGAATTGGCAAAGGGATATTTGGAAGCCCATAGAGGGCTATGGTGAAAAAGGAAATATCTTCCGTTCAACACTGGAAAGAAGCTTTCTGAGAAACTGCTCTGTGTTCTGTTAATTCATCTCACACAGTTACATCTTTCCCTTCAAGAAGCCTTTCGCTAAGGCTGTTCTTGTGGAATTGGCAAAGGGATATTTGGAAGCCCATAGAGGGCTATGGTGAAAAAGGAAATATCTTCCGTTCAAAACTGGAAAGAAGCTTTCTGAGAAACTGCTCTGTGTTCTGTTAATTCATCTCACAGTGTTACATCTTTCCCTTCAAGAAGCCTTTCGCTAAGGCTGTTCTTGTGGAATTGGCAAAGGGATATTTGGAAGCCCATAGAGGGCTACGGTGAAAAAGGAAATATCTTCCGTTCAAAACTGGAAAGAAGCTTTCTGAGAAACTGCTCTGTGTTCTGTTAATTCATCTCACAGAGTTACATCTTTCCCATCAAGAAGCCTTTCGCTGAGGCTGTTCTTGTGGAATTGGCAAAGGGATATTTGGAAGCCCATAGAGGGCTATGGTGAAAAAGGAAATATCTTCCGTTCAAAACAGGAAAGAAGCTTTCTGAGAAACTGCTCTGTGTTCTGTTAATTCATCTCACAGAGTTACATCTTTCCCTTCAAGAAGCCTTTCGCTAAGGCTGTTCTTGTGGAATTGGCAAAGGGATATTTGGAAGCCCATAGAGGGCTATGGTGAAAAAGGAAATATCTTCCGTTCAAAACTGGAAAGAAGCTTTCTGAGAAACTGCTCTGTGTTCTGTTAATTCATCTCACAGAGTTACATCTTTCCCTTCAAGAAGCCTTTCGCTAAGGCTGTTCTTGTGGAATTGGCAAAGGGATATTTGGAAGCCCATAGAGGGCTCTGGTGAAAAAGGAAATATCTTCCGTTCAAAACTGAAAGAAGCTTTCTGAGAAACTGCTCTGTGTTCTGTTAATTCATCTCAAAGAGTTACATCTTTCCCTTCAAGAAACCTTTCTCTAAGGCTCTTCTTGTGGAATTGGCAAAGGGATATTTGGAAGCCTATGGAGGGCTATGGTGAAAAAGGAAATATCTTCCGTTCAAAACTGGAAAGAAGCTTTCTGAGAAACTGCTCTGTGTTCTGTTAATTCATCTCACAGAGTTACATCTTTTCCTTCAAGAAGCCTTTCGCTAAGGCTGTTCTTGTGGAATTGGCAAAGGGATATTTGGAAGCCCATAGAGGGCTACGGTGAAAAAGGAAATATCTTCCGTTCAAAACTGGAAAGAAGCTTTCTGAGAAACTGCTCTGTGTTCTGTTAATTCATCTCACAGAGTTACATCTTTCCCTTCAAGAAGTCTTTCGCTAAGGCTGTTCTTGTGGAATTGGCAAAGGGATATTTGGAAGCCCATAGAGGGCTATGGTGAAAAAGGAAATATCTTCCGTTCAAAACTGGAAAGAAGCTTTCTGAGAAACTGCTCTGTGTTCTGTTAATTCATCTCACAGAGTTACATCTTTCCCTTCAAGAAGCCTTTCGCTAAGGCTGTTCTTGTGGAATTGGCAAAGGGATATTTGGAAGCCCATAGAGGGCTATGGTGAAAAAGGAAATATCTTCCGTTCAAAACTGGAAAGAAGCTTTCTGAGAAACTGCTCTGTGTTCTGTTAATTCATCTAACAGAGTTACATCTTTCCCTTCAAGATGCCTTTCGCTAAGGCTGTTTTTGTGGAATTGGCAAAGGGATATTTGGAAGCCCATAGAGGGCTATGGTGAAAAAGGAAATATCTTCCGTTCAACACTGGAAAGAAGCTTTCTGAGAAACTGCTCTGTGTTCTGTTAATTCATCTCACACAGTTACATCTTTCCCTTCAAGAAGCCTTTCGCTAAGGCTGTTCTTGTGGAATTGGCAAAGGGATATTTGGAAGCCCATAGAGGGCTATGGTGAAAAAGGAAATATCTTCCGTTCAAAACTGGAAAGAAGCTTTCTGAGAAACTGCTCTGTGTTCTGTTAATTCATCTCACAGTGTTACATCTTTCCCTTCAAGAAGCCTTTCGCTAAGGCTGTTCTTGGGGAATTGGCAAAGGGATATTTGGAAGCCCATAGAGGGCTATGGTGAAAAAGGAAATATCTTCCGTTCAAAACTGGAAAGAAGCTTTCTGAGAAACTGCTCTGTGTTCTGTTAATTCATCTCACAGAGTTACATCTTTCCCTTCAGGAAGCCTTTCGCTAAGGCTGTTCTTGTGGAATTGGCAAAGGGATATTTGGAAGCCCATAGAGGGCTATGGTGAAAAAGGAAATATCTTCCGTTCAGAACTGGAAAGAAGCTTTCTGAGAAACTGCTCTGTGTTCTGTTAATTCATCTAACAGAGTTACATCTTTCCCTTCAAGATGCCTTTCGCTAAGGCTGTTTTTGTGGAATTGGCAAAGGGATATTTGGAAGCCCATAGAGGGCTATGGTGAAAAAGGAAATATCTTCCGTTCAAAACTGGAAAGAAGCTTTCTGAGAAACTGCTCTGTGTTCTGTTAATTCATCTCACACAGTTACATCTTTCCCTTCAAGAAGCCTTTCGCTAAGGCTGTTCTTGTGGAATTGGCAAAGGGATATTTGGAAGCCCATAGAGGGCTATGGTGAAAAAGGAAATATCTTCCGTTCAAAACTGGAAAGAAGCTTTCTGAGAAACTGCTCTGTGTTCTGTTAATTCATCTCACAGTGTTACATCTTTCCCTTCAAGAAGCCTTTCGCTAAGGCTGTTCTTGGGGAATTGGCAAAGGGATATTTGGAAGCCCATAGAGGGCTATGGTGAAAAAGGAAATATCTTCCGTTCAAAACAGGAAAGAAGCTTTCTGAGAAACTGCTCTGTGTTCTGTTAATTCATCTCACAGAGTTACATCTTTCCCTTCAAGAAGCCTTTCGCTAAGGCTGTTCTTGTGGAATTGGCAAAGGGATATTTGGAAGCCCATAGAGGGCTATGGTGAAAAAGGAAATATCTTCCGTTCAAAACTGGAAAGAAGCTTTCTGAGAAACTGCTCTGTGTTTTGTTAATTCATCTCACAGAGTTACATCTTTCCCTTCAAGAAGCCTTTCGCTAAGGCTGTTCTTGTGGAATTGGCAAAGGGATATTTGGAAGCCCATAGAGGGCTATGGTGAAAAAGGAAATATCTTCCGTTCAAAACTGGAAAGAAGCTTTCTGAGAAACTGCTCTGTGTTCTGTTAATTCATCTCACAGAGTTACATCTTTCCCTTCAAGACGCCTTTCGCTAAGGCTGTTCTTGTGGAATTGGCAAAGGGATATTTGGAAGCCCATAGAGGTCTATGGTGAAAAAGGAAATATCTTCCGTTCAAAACTGGAAAGAAGCTTTCTGAGAAACTGCTCTGTGTTCTGTTAATTCATCTCACAGAGTTACATCTTTCCCTTCAAGAAGCCTTTCGCTAAGGCTGTTCTTGTGGAATTGGCAAAGGGATATTTGGAAGCCCATAGAGGGCTATGGTGAAAAAGGAAATATCTTCCGTTCAAAACTGGAAAGAAGCTTTCTGAGAAACTGCTCTGTGTTCTGTTAATTCATCCCACAGAGATACATCTTTCCCTTCAAGAAGCCTTTCGCTAAGGCTGTTCTTGTGGAATTGGCAAAGGGATATTTGGAAGCCCATAGAGGGCTACGGTGAAAAAGGAAATATCTTCCGTTCAAAACTGGAAAGAAGCTTTCTGAGAAACTGCTCTGTGTTCTGTTAATTCATCTCACAGAGATACATCTTTTCCTTCAAGAAGCCTTTCGCTAAGGCTGTTCTTGTGGAATTGGCAAAGGGATATTTGGAAGCCCATAGAGGGCTACGGTGAAAAAGGAATTATCTTCCGTTCAAAACTGGAAAGAAGCTTTCTGAGAAACTGCTCTGTGTTCTGCTAATTCATCTCACAGAGTTACATCTTTCCCTTCAAGAAGCCTTTCGCTAAGGCTGTTCTTGTGGAATTGGCAAAGGGATATTTGGAAGCCCATAGAGGGCTATGGTGAAAAAGGAAATATCTTCCGTTCAAAACTGGAAAGAAGCTTTCTGAGAAACTGCTCTGTGTTCTGTTAATTCATCTCACAGAGTTACATCTTTCCCTTCAAGAAGCCTTTCGCTAAGGCTGTTCTTGTGGAATTGGCAAAGGGATATTTGGAAGCCCATAGAGGGCTATGGTGAAAAAGGAAATATCTTCCGTTCAAAACTGGAAAGAAGCTTTCTGAGAAACTGCTCTGTGTTCTGTTAATTCATCTCACAGAGTTACATCTTTCCCTTCAAGATGCCTTTCGCTAAGCCTGTTTTTGTGGAATTGGCAAAGGGATATTTGGAAGCCCATAGAGGGCTATGGTGAAAAAGGAAATATCTTCCGTTCAACACTGGAAAGAAGCTTTCTGAGAAACTGCTCTGTGTTCTGTTAATTCATCTCACACAGTTACATCTTTCCCTTCAAGAAGCCTTTCGCTAAGGCTGTTCTTGTGGAATTGGCAAAGGGATATTTGGAAGCCCATAGAGGGCTATGGTGAAAAAGGAAATATCTTCCGTTCAAAACTGGAAAGAAGCTTTCTGAGAAACTGCTCTGTGTTCTGTTAATTCATCTCACAGAGTTACATCTTTCCCTTCAAGAAGCCTTTCGCTAAGGCTGTTCTTGTGGAATTGGCAAAGGGATATTTGGAAGCCCATAGAGGGCTATGGTGAAAAAGGAAATATCTTCCGTTCAAAACTGGAAAGAAGCTTTCTGAGAAACTGCTCTGTGTTCTGTTAATTCATCTCACAGAGTTACATCTTTCCCTTCAAAAAGCCTTTCGCTAAGGCTGTTCTTGTGGAATTGGCAAAGGGATATTTGGAAGCCCATAGAGGGCTATGGTGAAAAAGGAAATATCTTCCGTTCAAAACTGGAAAGAAGCTTTCTGAGAAACTGCTCTGTGTTCTGTTAATTCATCTCACAGAGTTACATCTTTCCCTTCAAGAGGCCTTTCGCTAAGTCTGTTCTTGTGGAATTGGCAAAGTTATATTTGGAAGCCCTTAAAGGGCTATGGTGAAAAAGGAAATATCTTCCGTTCAAAACTTGAAAGAAGCTTTCTGAGAAACTGCTCTGTGTTCTGTTAATTCATCTCACAGAGTTACATCTTTCCCTTCAAGAAGCCTTTCGCTAAGGCTGTTCTTGTGGAATTGGCAAAGGGATATTTGGAAGCCCATAGAGGGCTATGGTGAAAAAGGAAATATCTTCCGTTCAAAACTGGAAAGAAGCTTTCTGAGAAAGTGCTCTGTGTTCTGTTAATTCATCTCACAGAGTTACATCTTTCCCTTCAAGAAGCCTTTCGCTGAGGCTGTTCTTGTGGAATTGGCAAAGGGATATTTGGAAGCCCATAGAGGGCTATGTTGAAAAAGGAAATATCTTCCGTTCAAAACAGGAAAGAAGCTTTCTGAGAAACTGCTCTGTGTTCTGTTAATTCATCTCACAGAGTTACATCTTTCCCTTCAAGAAGCCTTTCGCTAAGGCTGTTCTTGTGGAATTGGCAAAGGGATATTTGGAAGCCCATAGAGGGCTATGGTGAAAAAGGAAATATCTTCCGTTCAAAACTGGAAAGAAGCTTTCTGAGAAATTGCTCTGTGTTCTGTTAATTCATCTCACAGAGTTACATCTTTGTTTTGAAGAAGCCTTTCGTTAAGGCTGTTCTTGTGCAATTGGCAAAGGGATATTTGGAAGAACATAGAGGGCTATCGTGAAAAAGGAAATATCTTCCGTTCAAATTGGAAAGAAGCTTTCTGAGAAACTGCTCTGTGTTCTGTTAATTCATCTCACAGAGTTACATCTTTCCCTTCAAGAAGCCTTTAGCTAAGGCTGTTCTTGGGGAATTGGCAAAGGGATATTTGGAAGCCCATAGAGGGCTATGGTGAAAAAGGAAATATCTTCCGTTCAAAACTGGAAAGAAGCTTTCTTAGAAACTGCTCTGTGTTCTGTTAATTCATCTCACAGAGTTACATCTTTCCCTTCAAGAAGCCTTTCGCTAAGGCTGTTCTTGTGGAATTGGCAAAGGGATATTTGGAAGCCCATAGAGGGCTATGGTGAAAAAGGAAATATCTTCCGTTCAAAACTGGAAAGATGCTTTCTGAGAAACTGCTCTGTGTTCTGCTAATTCATCTCACAGAGTTACATCTTTCCCTTCAAGAAGCCTTTCGCTAAGGCTGTTCTTGTGGAATTGGCAAAGGGATATTTGGAAGCCCATACAGGGCTATGGTGAAAAAGGAAATATCTTCCGTTCAAAACTGGAAAGAAGCTTTCTGAGAAACTGCTCTGTGTTCTGTTAATTCATCTCACAGAGTTACATCTTTCCCTTCAAGAGGCCTTTCGCTAAGTCTGTTCTTGTGGAATTGGCAAAGTTATATTTGGAAGCCCATAGAGGGCTATGGTGAAAAAGGAAATATCTTCCGTTCAAAACTGGAAAGAAGCTTTCTGAGAAACTGCTCTGTGTTCTGTTAATTCATCTCACAGAGTTACATCTTTCCCTTCAAGAAGCCTTTCGCTAAGGCTGTTCTTGTGGAATTGGCAAAGGGATATTTGGAAGCCCATAGAGGGCTATGGTGAAAAAGGAAATATCTTCCGTTCAAAACTGGAAAGAAGCTTTCTGAGAAACTGCTCTGTGTTCTGTTAATTCATCTCACAGAGTTACATCTTTCCCTTCAAGAAGCCTTTCGCTAAGGCTGTTCTTGTGGAATTGGCAAAGGGATATTTGGAAGCCCATAGAGGGCTATGGTGAAAAAGGAAATATCTTCCGTTCAAAACTGGAAAGAAGCTTTCTGAGAAACTGCTCTGTGTTCTGTTAATTCATCTCACAGAGTTACATCTTTCCCTTCAAGAAGCCTTTCGCTAAGGCTGTTCTTGTGGAATTGGCAAAGGGATATTTGGAAGCCCATAGAGGGCTATGGTGAAAAAGGAAATATCTTCCGTTCAAAACTGGAAAGAAGCTTTCTGAGAAACTGCTCTGTGTTCTGTTAATTCATCTAACAGAGTTACATCTTTCCCTTCAAGATGCCTTTCGCTAAGGCTGTTTTTGTGGAATTGGCAAAGGGATATTTGGAAGCCCATAGAGGGCTATGGTGAAAAAGGAAATATCTTCCGTTCAACACTGGAAAGAAGCTATCTGAGAAACTGCTCTGTGTTCTGTTAATTCATCTCACAGAGTTACATCTTTCCCTTCAAGAAGCCTTTCGCTAAGGCTGTTCTTGTGGAATTGGCAAAGGGATATTTGGAAGCCCATAGAGGGCTATGGTGAAAAAGGAAATATCTTCCGTTCAAAACTGGAAAGAAGCTTTCTGAGAAACTGCTCTGTGTTCTGTTAATTCATCTCACAGAGTTACATCTTTCCCTTCAAGAAGCCTTTCGCTAAGGCTGTTCTTGTGGAATTGGCAAAGGGATATTTGGAAGCCCATAGAGGGCTATGGTGAAAAAGGAAATATCTTCCGTTCAAAACTGGAAAGAAGCTTTCTCAGAAACTGCTCTGTGTTCTGTTAATTCATCTCACAGAGTTACATCTTTCCCTTCAAGAAGCCTTTCGCTAAGGCTGTTCTTGTGGAATTGGCAAAGGGATATTTGGAAGCCCATACAGGGCTATGGTGAAAAAGGAAATATCTTCCGTTCAAAACTGGAAAGAAGCTTTCTGAGAAACTGCTCTGTGTTCTGTTAATTCATCTCACAGAGTTACATCTTTCCCTTCAAGAAGCCTTTCGCTAAGTCTGTTCTTGTGGAATTGGCAAAGTTATATTTGGAAGCCCTTAAAGGGCTATGGTGAAAAAGGAAATATCTTCCGTTCAAAACTTGAAAGAAGCTTTCTGAGAAACTGCTCTGTGTTCTGTTAATTCATCTCACAGAGTTACATCTTTCCCTTCAAGAAGCCTTTCGCTAAGGCTGTTCTTGTGGAATTGGCAAAGGGATATTTGGAAGCCCATAGAGGGCTATGGTGAAAAAGGAAATATCTTCCGTTCAAAACTGGAAAGAAGCTTTCTGAGAAACTGCTCTGTGCTCTGTTAATTCATCTCACAGAGTTACATCTTTCCCTTCAAGAAGCCTTTCGCTAAGGCTGTTCTTGTGGAATTGGCAAAGGGATATTTGGAAGCCCATAGAGGGCTATGGTGAAAAAGGAAATATCTTCCGTTCAAAACTGGAAAGAAGCTTTCTGAGAAATTGCTCTGTGTTCTGTTAATTCATCTCACAGAGTTACATCTTTGTCTTGAAGAAGCCTTTCGTTAAGGCTGTTCTTGTGCAATTGGCAAAGGGATATTTGGAAGAACATAGAGGGCTATCGTGAAAAAGGAAATATCTTCCGTTCAAATTGGAAAGAAGCTTTCTGAGAAACTGCTCTGTGTTCTGTTAATTCATCTCACAGAGTTACATCTTTCCCTTCAAGAAGCCTTTAGCTAAGGCTGTTCTTGGGGAATTGGCAAAGGGATATTTGGAAGCCCATACAGGGCTATGGTGAAAAAGGAAATATCTTCCGTTCAAAACTGGAAAGAAGCTTTCTTAGAAACTGCTCTGTGTTCTGTTAATTCATCTCACAGAGTTACATCTTTCCCTTCAAGAAGCCTTTCGCTAAGGCTGTTCTTGTGGAATTGGCAAAGGGATATTTGGAAGCCCATAGAGGGCTATGGTGAAAAAGGAAATATCTTCCGTTCAAAACTGGAAAGAAGCTTTCTGAGAAACTGCTCTGTGTTCTGTTAATTCATCTCACAGTGTTACATCTTTCCCTTCAAGAAGCCTTTCGCTAAGGGTGTTCTTGGGGAATTGGCAAAGGGATATTTGGAAGCCCATAGAGGGCTAAGGTGAAAAAGGAAATATCTTCCGTTCAAAACAGGAAAGAAGCTTTCTGAGAAACTGCTCTGTGTTCTGTTAATTCATCTCACAGAGTTACATCTTTCCCTTCAAGAAGCCTTTCGCTAAGGCTGTTCTTGTGGAATTGGCAAAGGGATATTTGGAAGCCCATAGAGGGCTATGGTGAAAAAGGAAATATCTTCCGTTCAAAACTGGAAAGAAGCTTTCTGAGAAACTGCTCTGTGTTTTGTTAATTCATCTCACAGAGTTACATCTTTCCCTTCAAGAAGCCTTTCGCTAAGGCTGTTCTTGTGGAATTGGCAAAGGGATATTTGGAAGCCCATAGAGGGCTATGGTGAAAAAGGAAATATCTTTCGTTCAAAACTGGAAAGATGCTTTCTGAGAAACTGCTCTGTGTTCTGTTAATTCATCTCACAGAGTTACATCTTTCCCTTCAAGAAGCCTTTCGCTAAGGCTGTTCTTGTGGAATTGGCAAAGGGATATTTGGAAGCCCATACAGGGCTATGGTTAAAAAGGAAATATCTTCCGTTCAAAACTGGAAAGAAGCTTTCTGAGAAACTGCTCTGTGTTCTGTTAATTCATCTCACAGAGTTACATCTTTCCCTTCAAGAGGCCTTTCGCTAAGTCTGTTCTTGTGGAATTGGCAAAGTTATATTTGGAAGCCCATAGAGGGCTATGGTGAAAAAGGAAATATCTTCCGTTCAAAACTGGAAAGAAGCTTTCTGAGAAACTGCTCTGTGTTCTGTTAATTCATCTCACAGAGTTACATCTTTCCCTTCAAGAAGCCTTTCGCTAAGGCTCTTCTTGTGGAATTGGCAAAGGGATATTTGGAAGCCTATGGAGGGCTATGGTGAAAAAGGAAATATCTTCCGTTCAAAACTGGAAAGAAGCTTTCTGAGAAACTGCTCTGTGTTCTGTTAATTCATCTCACAGAGTTACATCTTTTCCTTCAAGAAGCCTTTCGCTAAGGCTGTTCTTGTGGAATTGGCAAAGGGATATTTGGAAGCCCATAGAGGGCTACGGTGAAAAAGGAAATATCTTCCGTTCAAAACTGGAAAGAAGCTTTCTGAGAAACTGCTCTGTGTTCTGTTAATTCATCTCACAGAGTTACATCTTTCCCTTCTAGAAGTCTTTCGCTAAGGCTGTTCTTGTGGAATTGGCAAAGGGATATTTGGAAGCCCATAGAGGGCTATGGTGAAAAAGGAAATATCTTCCGTTCAAAACTGGAAAGAAGCTTTCTGAGAAACTGCTCTGTGTTCTGTTAATTCATCTCACAGAGTTACATCTCTCTTCAAGAAGCCTTTCGCTAAGGCTGTTCTTGTGGAATTGGCAAAGGGATATTTGGAAGCCCATAGAGGGCTATGGTGAAAAAGGAAATATCTTCCGTTCAAAACTGGAAAGAAGCTTTCTGAGAAACTGCTCTGTGTTCTGTTAATTCATCTCACAGAGTTACATCTTTCCCTTCAAGAAGCCTTTCGCTAAGGCTGTTCTTGTGGAATTGGCAAAGGGATATTTGGAAGCCCAAAGAGGGCTATGGTGAAAAAGGAAATATCTTCCGTTCAAAACTGGAAAGAAGCTTTCTGAGAAACTGCTCTGTGTTCTGTTAATTCATCTCACAGAGTTACATCTTTCCCTTCAAGAAGCCTTTCGCTAAGGCTGTTCTTGTGGAATTGGCAAAGGGATATTTGGAAGCCCATACACGGCTATGGTGAAAAAGGAAATATCTTCCGTTCAAAACTGGAAAGAAGCTTTCTGAGAAACTGCTCTGTGTTCTGTTAATTCATCTCACAGAGTTACATCTTTCCCTTCAAGAGGCCTTTCGCTAAGTCTGTTCTTGTGGAATTGGCAAAGTTATATTTGGAAGCCCTTAAAGGGCTATGGTGAAAAAGGAAATATCTTCCGTTCAAAACTTGAAAAAAGCTTTCTGAGAAACTGCTCTGTGTTCTGTTAATTCATCTCACAGAGTTACATCTTTCCCTTCAAGAAGCCTTTCGCTAAGGCTGTTCTTGTGGAATTGGCAAAGGGATATTTGGAAGCCCATAGAGGGCTATGGTGAAAAAGGAAATATCTTCCGTTCAAAACTGGAAAGAAGCTTTCTGAGAAACTGCTCTGTGCTCTGTTAATTCATCTCACAGAGTTACATCTTTCCCTTCAAGAAGCCTTTCGCTAAGGCTGTTCTTGTGGAACTGGCAAAGGGATATTTGGAAGCCCATAGAGGGCTATGGTGAAAAAGGGAATATCTTCCGTTCAAAACTGGAAAGAAGCTTTCTGAGAAACTGCTCTGTGTTCTGTTAATTCATCTCACAGAGTTACATCTTTCCCTTCAAGAAGCCTTTCGCTGAGGCTGTTCTTGTGGAATTGGCAAAGGGATATTTGGAAGCCCATAGAGGGCTATGGTGAAAAAGGAAATATCTTCCGTTCAAAACAGGAAAGAAGCTTTCTGAGAAACTGCTCTGTTTTCTGTTAATTCATCTCACAGAGTTACATCTTTCCCTTCAAGAAGCCTTTCGCTAAGGCTGTTCTTGTGGAATTGGCAAAGGGATATTTGGAAGCCCATAGAGGGCTATGGTGAAAAAGGAAATATCTTCCGTTCAAAACTGGAAAGAAGCTTTCTGAGAAATTGCTCTGTGTTCTGTTAATTCATCTCACAGAGTTACATCTTTGTCTTGAAGAAGCCTTTCGTTAAGGCTGTTCTTGTGCAATTGGAAAAGGGATATTTGGAAGAACATAGAGGGCTATCGTGAAAAAGGAAATATCTTCCGTTTAAAATTGGAAAGAAGCTTTCTGAGAAACTGCTCTGTGTTCTGCTAATTCATCTCACAGAGTTACATCTTTCCCTTCAAGAAGCCTTTAGCTAAGGCTGTTCTTGGGGAATTGGCAAAGGGATATTTGGAAGCCCATAGAGGGCTATGGTGAAAAAGGAAATATCTTCCGTTCAAAACTGGAAAGAAGCTTTCTTAGAAACTGCTCTGTGTTCTGTTAATTCATCTCACAGAGTTACATCTTTCCCTTCAAGAAGCCTTTCGCTAAGGCTGTTCTTGTGGAATTGGCAAAGGGATATTTGGAAGCCCATAGAGGGCTATGGTGAAAAAGGAAATATCTTCCGTTCAAAACTGGTAAGAAGCTTTCTGAGAAACTGCTCTGTGTTCTGTTAATTCATCTCACAGTGTTACATCTTTCCCTTCAAGAAGCCTTTCGCTAAGGCTGTTCTTGGGGAATTGGCAAAGGGATATTTGGAAGCCCATAGAGGGCTATGGTGAAAAAGGAAATATCTTCCGTTCAAAACAGGAAAGAAGCTTTCTGAGAAACTGCTCTGTGTTCTGTTAATTCATCTCACAGAGTTACATCTTTCCCTTCAAGAAGCCTTTCGCTAAGTCTGTTCTTGTGGAATTGGCAAAGGGATATTTGGAAGCCCATAGAGGGCTATGGTGAAAAAGGAAATATCTTCCGTTCAAAACTGGAAAGAAGCTTTCTGAGAAACTGCTCTGTGTTCTGTTAATTCATCTCACAGAGTTACATCTTTCCCTTCAAGAAGCCTTTCGCTAAGGCTGTTCTTGTGGAATTGGCAAAGGGATATTTGGAAGCCCATACAGGGCTATGGTGAAAAAGGAAATATCTTCCGTTCAAAACTGGAAAGAAGCTTTCTGAGAAACTGCTCTGTGTTCTGTTAATTCATCTCACAGAGTTACATCTTTCCCTTCAAGAGGCCTTTCGCTAAGTCTGTTCTTGTGGAATTGGCAAAGTTATATTTCGAAGCCCATAGAGGGCTATGGTGAAAAAGGAAATATCTTCCGTTCAAAACTGGAAAGAAGCTTTCTGAGAAACTGCTCTGTGTTCTGTTAATTCATCTCACAGAGTTACATCTTTCCCTTCAAGAAGCCTTTCGCTAAGGCTCTTCTTGTGGAATTGGCAAAGGGATATTTGGAAGCCTATGGAGGGCTATGGTGAAAAAGGAAATATCTTCCGTTCAAAACTGGAAAGAAGCTTTCTGAGAAACTGCTCTGTGTTCTGTTAATTCATCTCACAGAGTTACATCTTTCCCTTCAAGAAGCCTTTCGCTAAGGCTGTTCTTGTGGAATTGGCAAAGGGATATTTGGAAGCCCATAGAGGGCTATGGTGAAAAAGGAAATATCTTCCGTTCAAAACTGGAAAGAAGCTTTCTGAGAAACTGCTCTGTGTTCTGTTAATTCATCTCACAGAGTTACATCTTTCCCTTCAAGAAGCCTTTCGCTAAGGCTGTTCTTGTGGAATTGGCAAAGGGATATTTGGAAGCCCATAGAGGGCTATGGTGAAAAAGGAAATACCTTCCGTTCAAAACTGGAAAGAAGCTTTCTGAGAAACTGCTCTGTGTTCTGTTAATTCATCTCCCAGAGTTACATCTTTCCCTTCAAGAAGCCTTTCGCTAAGGCTCTTCTTGTGGAATTGGCAAAGGGATATTTGGAAGCCTATGGAGGGCTATGGTGAAAAAGGAAATATCTTCCGTTCAAAACTGGAAAGAAGCTTTCTGAGAAACTGCTCTGTGTTCTGTTAATTCATCTCACAGATTTACATCTTTTCCTTCAAGAAGCCTTTCGCTAAGGCTGTTCTTGTGGAATTGGCAAAGGGATATTTGGAAGCCCATAGAGGGCTACGGTGAAAAAGGAAATATCTTCCGTTCAAAACTGGAAAGAAGCTTTCTGAGAAACTGCTCTGTGTTCTGTTAATTCATCTCACAGAGTTACATCTTTCCCTTCTAGAAGTCTTTCGCTAAGGCTGTTCTTGTGGAATTGGCAAAGGGATATTTGGAAGCCCATAGAGGGCTATGGTGAAAAAGGAAATATGTTCCGTTCAAAACTGGAAAGAAGCTTTCTGAGAAACTGCTCTGTGTTCTGTTAATTCATCTCACAGAGTTACATCTTTCCCTTCAAGAAGCCTTTCGCTAAGGCTGTTCTTGTGGAATTGGCAAAGGGATATTTGGAATCCCACAGAGGGCTATGGTGAAAAAGGAAATATCTTCCGTTCAAAACTGGAAAGAAGCTTTCTGAGAAACTGCTCTGTGTTCTGTTAATTCATCTCACAGAGTTACATCTTTCCCTTGAAGCAGCCTTTCGCTAAGGCTGTTCTTGTGGAATTGGCAAAGGGATATTTGGAAGCCCATAGAGGGCTATGGTGAAAAAGGAAATATCTTCCGTTCAAAACTGGAAAGAAGCTTTCTGAGAAACTGCTCTGTGTTCTGTTAATTCATCTCACAGAGTTACATCTTTGTTTTGAAGAAGCCTTTCGCTAAGGCTGTTCTTGCACAATTGGCAAAGGGATATTTGGAAGCCCGTAGAGGGCTATCATGAAAAAGGAAATATCTTCCGTTCAAAACTGGAAAGAAGCTTTCTGAGGAACTGCTCTGTGTTCTGTTAATTCATCTCACAGAGTTACATCTTTCCCTTCAAGAAGCCTTTAGCTAAGGCTGTTCTTGGGGAATTGGCAAAGGGATATTTGGAAGCCCATAGAGGGCTATGGTGAAAAAGGAAATATCTTCCGTTCAAAACTGGAAAGAAGCTTTCTGAGAAACTGCTCTGTGTTCTGTTAATTCATCTCACAGCGTTACATCTTTGTCTTGAAGAAGCCTTTCGCTAAGGCTGTTCTTGTGCAATTGGCAAAGGGATATTTGGAAGCCCATAGAGGGCTATGGTGAAAAAGGAAATATCTTCCGTTCAAAACTGGAAAGAAGCTTTCTGAGAAACTGCTCTGTGTTCTGTTAATTCATCTCACAGAGTTACATCTTTCCCTTCAAGAAGCCTTTCGCTAAGGCTCTTCTTGTGGAATTGGCAAAGGGTTATTTGGAAGCCTATGGAGGGCTATGGTGAAAAAGGAAATATCTTCCGTTCAAAACTGGAAAGAAGCTTTCTGAGAAACTGCTCTGTGTTCTGTTAATTCATCTCACAGAGTTACATCTTTTCCTTCAAGAAGCCTTTCGCTAAGGCTGTTCTTGTGGAATTGGCAAAGGGATATTTGGAAGCCCATAGAGGGCTACGGTGAAAAAGGAAATATCTTCCGTTCAAAACTGGAAAGAAGCTTTCTGAGAAACTGCTCTGTGTTCTGTTAATTCATCTCACAGAGTTACATCTTTCCCTTCTAGAAGTCTTTCGCTAAGGCTGTTCTTGTGGAATTGGCAAAGGGATATTTGGAAGCCCATAGAGGGCTATGGTGAAAAAGGAAATATCTTCCGTTCAAAACTGGAAAGAAGCTTTCTGAGAAACTGCTCTGTGTTCTGTTAATTCATCTCACAGTGTTACATCTTTCCCTTCAAGAAGCCTTTCGCTAAGGCTGTTCTTGTGGAATTGGCAAAGGGATATTTGGAAGCCCATAGAGGGCTATGGTGAAAAAGGATATATCTAACGTTCAAAACAGGAAAGAAGCTTTCTGAGAAACTGCTCTGTGTTCTGTTAATTCATCTCACAGAGTTACATCTTTCCCTTCAAGAAGCCTTTCGCTAAGGCTGTTCTTGTGGAATTGGCAAAGGGATATTTGGAAGCCCATAGAGGGCTATGGTGAAAAAGGAAATATCTTCCGTTCAAAACTGGAAAGAAGCTTTCTGAGAAACTGCTCTGTGTTCTGTTAATTCATCTCACAGAGTTACATCTTTCCCTTCAAGAAGCCTTTCGCTAAGGCTGTTCTTGTGGAATTGGCAAAGGGATATTTGGAAGCCCATAGAGGGCTATGGTGAAAAAGGAAATATCTTCCGTTCAAAACTGGAAAGATGCTTTCTGAGAAACTGCTCTGTGTTCTGTTAATTCATCTCACAGAGTTACATCTTTCCCTTCAAGAAGCCTTTCGCTAAGGCTGTTCTTGTGGAATTGGCAAAGGGATATTTGGAAGCCCATACAGGGCTATGGTGAAAAAGGAAATATCTTCCGTTCAAAACTGGAAAGAAGCTTTCTGAGAAACTGCTCTGTGTTCTGTTAATTCATCTCACAGAGTTACATCTTTCCCTTCAAGAGGCCTTTCGCTAAGTCTGTTCTTGTGGAATTGGCAAAGTTATATTTGGAAGCCCATAGAGGGCTATGGTGAAAAAGGAAATATCTTCCGTTCAAAACTGGAAAGAAGCTTTCTGAGAAAGTGCTCTGTGTTCTGTTAATTCATCTCACAGAGTTACATCTTTCCCTTCAAGAAGCCTTTCGCTAAGGCTCTTCTTGTGGAATTGGCAAAGGGATATTTGGAAGCCTATGGAGGGCTATGGTGAAAAAGGAAATATCTTCCGTTCAAAACTGGAAAGAAGCTTTCTGAGAAACTGCTCTGTGTTCTGTTAATTCATCTCACAGATTTACATCTTTTCCTTCAAGAAGCCTTTCGCTAAGGCTGTTCTTGTGGAATTGGCAAAGGGATATTTGGAAGCCCATAGAGGGCTACGGTGAAAAAGGAAATATCTTCCGTTCAAAACTGGAAAAAGCTTTCTGAGAAACTGCTCTGTGTTCTGTTAATTCATCTCACAGAGTTACATCTTTCCCTTCTAGAAGTCTTTCGCTAAGGCTGTTCTTGTGGAATTGGCAAAGGGATATTTGGAAGCCCATAGAGGGCTATGGTGAAAAAGGAAATATGTTCCGTTCAAAACTGGAAAGAAGCTTTCTGAGAAACTGCTCTGTGTTCTGTTAATTCATCTCACAGAGTTACATCTTTCCCTTCAAGAAGCCTTTCGCTAAGGCTGTTCTTGTGGAATTGGCAAAGGGATATTTGGAATCCCATAGAGGGCTATGGTGAAAAAGGAAATATCTTCCGTTCAAAACTGGAAAGAAGCTTTCTGAGAAACTGCTCTGTGTTCTGTTAATTCATCTCACAGAGTTACATCTTTGTCTTGAAGAAGCCTTTCGCTAAGGCTGTTCTTGTGCAATTGGCAAAGGGATATTTGGAAGCCCATAGAGGGCTATCGTGAAAAAGGAAATATCTTCCGTTCAAAACTGGAAAGAAGCTTTCTGAGAAACTGCTCTGTGTTCTGTTAATTCATCTCACAGAGTTACATCTTTCCCTTCAAGAAGCCTTTCGATAAGGCTGTTCTTGTGGAATTGGCAAAGGGATATTTGGAAGCCCATAGAGGGCTATGGTGAAAAAGGAAATATCTTCCGTTCAAAACTGGAAAGAAGCTTTCTGAGAAACTGCTCTGTGTTCTGTTAATTCATCTCACAGAGTTAAATCTTTCCCTTCAAGAAGCCTTTCGCTAAGGCTGTTCTTGGGGAATTGGCAAAGGGATATTTGGAAGCCCATAGAGGGCTATCGTGAAAAAGGAAATATCTTCCGTTCAAAACTGGAAAGAAGCTTTCTGAGAAACTGCTCTGTGTTCTGTTAATTCATCTCACAGAGTTACATCTTTCCCTTCAAGAAGCCTTTCGCTAAGGCTGTTCTTGTGGAATTGGCAAAGGGATATTTGGAAGCCCATAGAGGGCTATGGTGAAAAAGGAAATATCTTCCGTTCAAAACTGGAAAGAAGCTTTCTGAGAAACTGCTCTGTGTTCTGTTAATTCATCTCACAGAGTTACATCTTTCCCTTCAAGAAGCCTTTCGCTAAGGCTCTTCTTGTGGAATTGGCAAAGGGATATTTGGAAGCCTATGGAGGGCTATGGTGAAAAAGGAAATATCTTCCGTTCAATACTGGAAAGAAGCTTTCTGAGAAACTGCTCTGTGTTCTGTTAATTCATCTCACAGAGTTACATCTTTCCCTTCAAGAAGCCTTTCGCTAAGGCTGTTCTTGTGGAATTGGCAAAGGGATATTTGGAAGCCCATAGAGGGCTATGGTGAAAAAGGAAATATCTTCCGTTCAAAACTGGAAAGAAGCTTTCTGAGAAACTGCTCTGTGTTCTGTTAATTCATCTCACAGAGTTACATCTTTCCCTTCAAGAAGCCTTTCGCTAAGGCTGTTCTTGTGGAATTGGCAAAGGGATATTTGGAAGCCCATAGAGGGCTATGGTGAAAAAGGAAATATCTTCCGTTCAAAACTGGAAAGAAGCTTTCTGAGAAACTGCTCTGTGTTCTGTTAATTCATCTCACAGAGTTACATCTTTCCCTTCAAGAAGCCTTTCGCTAAGGCTGTTCTTGTGGAATTGGCAAAGGGATATTTGGAAGCCCATAGAGGGCTATGGTGAAAAAGGAAATATCTTCCGTTCAAAACTGGAAAGAAGCTTTCTGAGAAACTGCTCTGTGTTCTGTTAATTCATCTCCAAGAGTTACATCTTTCCCTTCAAGAAGCCTTTCGCTAAGGCTCTTCTTGTGGAATTGGCAAAGGGATATTTGGAAGCCTATGGAGGGCTATGGTGAAAAAGGAAATATCTTCCGTTCAAAACTGGAAAGAAGCTTTCTGAGAAACTGCTCTGTGTTCTGTTAATTCATCTCACAGATTTACATCTTTTCCTTCAAGAAGCCTTTCGCTAAGGCTGTTCTTGTGGAATTGGCAAAGGGATATTTGGAAGCCCATAGAGGGCTACGGTGAAAAAGGAAATATCTTCCGTTCAAAACTGGAAAGAAGCTTTCTGAGAAACTGCTCTGTGTTCTGTTAATTCATCTCACAGAGTTACATCTTTCCCTTCTAGAAGTCTTTCGCTAAGGCTGTTCTTGTGGAATTGGCAAAGGGATATTTGGAAGCCCATAGAGGGCTATGGTGAAAAAGGAAATATGTTCCGTTCAAAACTGGAAAGAAGCTTTCTGAGAAACTGCTCTGTGTTCTGTTAATTCATCTCACAGAGTTACATCTTTCCCTTCAAGAAGCCTTTCGCTAAGGCTGTTCTTGTGGAATTGGCAAAGGGATATTTGGAATCCCACAGAGGGCTATGGTGAAAAAGGAAATATCTTCCGTTCAAAACTGGAAAGAAGCTTTCTGAGAAACTGCTCTGTGTTCTGTTAATTCATCTCACAGAGTTACATCTTTCCCTTGAAGCAGCCTTTCGCTAAGGCTGTTCTTGTGGAATTGGCAAAGGGATATTTGGAAGCCCATAGAGGGCTATGGTGAAAAAGGAAATATCTTCCGTTCAAAACTGGAAAGAAGCTTTCTGAGAAACTGCTCTGTGTTCTGTTAATTCATCTCACAGAGTTACATCTTTGTTTTGAAGAAGCCTTTCGCTAAGGCTGTTCTTGCACAATTGGCAAAGGGATATTTGGAAGCCCATAGAGGGCTATCATGAAAAAGGAAATATCTTCCGTTCAAAACTGGAAAGAAGCTTTCTGAGGAACTGCTCTGTGTTCTGTTAATTCATCTCACAGAGTTACATCTTTCCCTTCAAGAAGCCTTTAGCTAAGGCTGTTCTTGGGGAATTGGCAAAGGGATATTTGGAAGCCCATAGAGGGCTATGGTGAAAAAGGAAATATCTTCCGTTCAAAACTGGAAAGAAGCTTTCTGAGAAACTGCTCTGTGTTCTGTTAATTCATCTCACAGCGTTACATCTTTGTCTTGAAGAAGCCTTTCGCTAAGGCTGTTCTTGTGCAATTGGCAAAGGGATATTTGGAAGCCCATAGAGGGCTATGGTGAAAAAGGAAATATCTTCCGTTCAAAACTGGAAAGAAGCTTTCTGAGAAACTGCTCTGTGTTCTGTTAATTCATCTCACAGAGTTACATCTTTCCCTTCAAGAAGCCTTTCGCTAAGGCTCTTCTTGTGGAATTGGCAAAGGGTTATTTGGAAGCCTATGGAGGGCTATGGTGAAAAAGGAAATATCTTCCGTTCAAAACTGGAAAGAAGCTTTCTGAGAAACTGCTCTGTGTTCTGTTAATTCATCTCACAGAGTTACATCTTTTCCTTCAAGAAGCCTTTCGCTAAGGCTGTTCTTGTGGAATTGGCAAAGGGATATTTGGAAGCCCATAGAGGGCTACGGTGAAAAAGGAAATATCTTCCGTTCAAAACTGGAAAGAAGCTTTCTGAGAAACTGCTCTGTGTTCTGTTAATTCATCTCACAGAGTTACATCTTTCCCTTCTAGAAGTCTTTCGCTAAGGCTGTTCTTGTGGAATTGGCAAAGGGATATTTGGAAGCCCATAGAGGGCTATGGTGAAAAAGGAAATATCTTCCGTTCAAAACTGGAAAGAAGCTTTCTGAGAAACTGCTCTGTGTTCTGTTAATTCATCTCACAGTGTTACATCTTTCCCTTCAAGAAGCCTTTCGCTAAGGCTGTTCTTGTGGAATTGGCAAAGGGATATTTGGAAGCCCATAGAGGGCTATGGTGAAAAAGGAAATATCTTCCGTTCAAAACAGGAAAGAAGCTTTCTGAGAAACTGCTCTGTGTTCTGTTAATTCATCTCACAGAGTTACATCTTTCCCTTCAAGAAGCCTTTCGCTAAGGCTGTTCTTGTGGAATTGGCAAAGGGATATTTGGAAGCCCATAGAGGGCTATGGTGAAAAAGGAAATATCTTCCGTTCAAAACTGGAAAGAAGCTTTCTGAGAAACTGCTCTGTGTTCTGTTAATTCATCTCACAGAGTTACATCTTTCCCTTCAAGAAGCCTTTCGCTAAGGCTGTTCTTGTGGAATTGGCAAAGGGATATTTGGAAGCCCATAGAGGGCTATGGTGAAAAAGGAAATATCTTCCGTTCAAAACTGGAAAGATGCTTTCTGAGAAACTGCTCTGTGTTCTGTTAATTCATCTCACAGAGTTACATCTTTCCCTTCAAGAAGCCTTTCGCTAAGGCTGTTCTTGTGGAATTGGCAAAGGGATATTTGGAAGCCCATACAGGGCTATGGTGAAAAAGGAAATATCTTCCGTTCAAAACTGGAAAGAAGCTTTCTGAGAAACTGCTCTGTGTTCTGTTAATTCATCTCACAGAGTTACATCTTTCCCTTCAAGAGGCCTTTCGCTAAGTCTGTTCTTGTGGAATTGGCAAAGTTATATTTGGAAGCCCATAGAGGGCTATGGTGAAAAAGGAAATATCTTCCGTTCAAAACTGGAAAGAAGCTTTCTGAGAAAGTGCTCTGTGTTCTGTTAATTCATCTCACAGAGTTACATCTTTCCCTTCAAGAAGCCTTTCGCTAAGGCTCTTCTTGTGGAATTGGCAAAGGGATATTTGGAAGCCTATGGAGGGCTATGGTGAAAAAGGAAATATCTTCCGTTCAAAACTGGAAAGAAGCTTTCTGAGAAACTGCTCTGTGTTCTGTTAATTCATCTCACAGATTTACATCTTTTCCTTCAAGAAGCCTTTCGCTAAGGCTGTTCTTGTGGAATTGGCAAAGGGATATTTGGAAGCCCATAGAGGGCTACGGTGAAAAAGGAAATATCTTCCGTTCAAAACTGGAAAAAGCTTTCTGAGAAACTGCTCTGTGTTCTGTTAATTCATCTCACAGAGTTACATCTTTCCCTTCTAGAAGTCTTTCGCTAAGGCTGTTCTTGTGGAATTGGCAAAGGGATATTTGGAAGCCCATAGAGGGCTATGGTGAAAAAGGAAATATGTTCCGTTCAAAACTGGAAAGAAGCTTTCTGAGAAACTGCTCTGTGTTCTGTTAATTCATCTCACAGAGTTACATCTTTCCCTTCAAGAAGCCTTTCGCTAAGGCTGTTCTTGTGGAATTGGCAAAGGGATATTTGGAATCCCATAGAGGGCTATGGTGAAAAAGGAAATATCTTCCGTTCAAAACTGGAAAGAAGCTTTCTGAGAAACTGCTCTGTGTTCTGTTAATTCATCTCACAGAGTTACATCTTTGTCTTGAAGAAGCCTTTCGCTAAGGCTGTTCTTGTGCAATTGGCAAAGGGATATTTGGAAGCCCATAGAGGGCTATCGTGAAAAAGGAAATATCTTCCGTTCAAAACTGGAAAGAAGCTTTCTGAGAAACTGCTCTGTGTTCTGTTAATTCATCTCACAGAGTTACATCTTTCCCTTCAAGAAGCCTTTCGATAAGGCTGTTCTTGTGGAATTGGCAAAGGGATATTTGGAAGCCCATAGAGGGCTATGGTGAAAAAGGAAATATCTTCCGTTCAAAACTGGAAAGAAGCTTTCTGAGAAACTGCTCTGTGTTCTGTTAATTCATCTCACAGAGTTAAATCTTTCCCTTCAAGAAGCCTTTCGCTAAGGCTGTTCTTGGGGAATTGGCAAAGGGATATTTGTAAGCCCATAGAGGGCTATGGTGAAAAAGGAAATATCTTCCGTTCAAAACTGGAAAGAAGCTTTCTGAGAAACTGCTCTGTGTTCTGTTAATTCATCTCACAGAGTTACATCTTTCCCTTCAAGAAGCCTTTCGCTAAGGCTGTTCTTGTGGAATTGGCAAAGGGATATTTGGAAGCCCATAGAGGGCTATGGTGAAAAAGGAAATATCTTCCGTTCAAAACTGGAAAGAAGCTTTCTGAGAAACTGCTCTGTGTTCTGTTAATTCATCTCACAGAGTTACATCTTTCCCTTCAAGAAGCCTTTAGCTAAGGCTGTTCTTGGGGAATTGGCAAAGGGATATTTGGAAGGCCATAGAGGGCTATGGTGAAATAGGAAATATCTTCCGTTCAAAACTGGAAAGAAGCTTTCTGAGAAACTGCTCTGTGTTCTGTTAATTCTTCTCACAGAGTTACATCTTTCCCTTCAAGGAGCCTTTCGCTAAGGCTGTTCTTGTGGAATTGGCAAAGGGATATTTGGAAGCCCATAGAGGCTATGGTGAAAAAGGAAATATCTTCCGTTCAAAACAGGAAAGAAGCTTTCTGAGAAACTGCTCTGTGTTCTGTTAATTCATCTCACAGAGTTACATCTTTCCCTTCAAGAAGCCTTTCGCTAAGGCTGTTCTTGTGGAATTGGCAAAGGGATATTTGGAAGCCCATAGAGGGCTATGGTGAAAAAGGAAATATCTTCCGTTCAAAACTGGAAAGAAGCTTTCTGAGAAACTGCTCTGTGTTCTGTTAATTCATCTCACAGAGTTACATCTTTGTCTTGAAGAAGCCTTTCGCTAAGCCTGTTCTTGCACAATTGGCAAAGGGATATTTGGAAGCCCATAGAGGGCTATCATGAAAAAGGAAATATCTTCCGTTCAAAACTGGAAAGAAGCTTTCTGAGAAACTGCTCTGTGTTCTGTTAATTCATCTCACAGAGTTACATCTTTCCCTTCAAGAACCCTTTAGCTAAGGCTGTTCTTGGGGAATTGGCAAAGGGATATTTGGAAGCCCATAGAGGGCTATGGTGAAAAAGGAAATATCTTCCGTTCAAAACTGGAAAGAAGCTTTCTGAGAAACTGCTCTGTGTTCTGTTAATTCATCTCACAGCGTTACATCTTTGTCTTGAAGAAGCCTTTCGCTAAGGCTGTTCTTGTGCAATTGGCAAAGGGATATTTGGAAGCCCATAGAGGGCTATGGTGAAAAAGGAAATATCTTCCGTTCAAAACTGGAAAGAAGCTTTCTGAGAAACTGCTCTGTGTTCTGTTAATTCATCTCACAGAGTTACATCTTTCCCTTCAAGAAGCCTTTCGCTAAGGCTCTTCTTGTGGAATTGGCAAAGGGATATTTGGAAGCCTATGGAGGGCTATGGTGAAAAAGGAAATATCTTCCGTTCAAAACTGGAAAGAAGCTTTCTGAGAAACTGCTCTGTGTTCTGTTAATTCATCTCACAGAGTTACATCTTTTCCTTCAAGAAGCCTTTCGCTAAGGCTGTTCTTGTGGAATTGGCAAAGGGATATTTGGAAGCCCATAGAGGGCTACGGTGAAAAAGGAAATATCTTCCGTTCAAAACTGGAAAGAAGCTTTCTGAGAAACTGCTCTGTGTTCTGTTAATTCATCTCACAGAGTTACATCTTTCCCTTCTAGAAGTCTTTCGCTAAGGCTGTTCTTGTGGAATTGGCAAAGGGATATTTGGAAGCCCATAGAGGGCTATGGTGAAAAAGGAAATATCTTCCGTTCAAAACTGGAAAGAAGCTTTCTGAGAAACTGCTCTGTGTTCTGTTAATTCATCTCACAGAGTTACATCTTTCCCTTCAAGAAGCCTTTCGCTAAGGCTGTTCTTGTGGAATTGGCAAAGGGATATTTGGAAGCCCATAGAGGGCTATGGTGAAAAAGGAAATATCTTCCGTTCAAAACTGGAAAGAAGCTTTCTGAGAAACTGCTCTGTGTTCTGTTAATTCATCTCACAGAGTTACATCTTTCCCTTCAAGAAGCCTTTCGCTAAGGCTGTTCTTGTGGAATTGGCAAAGGGATATTTGGAAGCCCTTACAGGGCTATGGTGAAAAAGGAAATATCTTCCGTTCAAAACTGGAAAGAAGCTTTCTGAGAAACTGCTCTGTGTTCTGTTAATTCATCTCACAGAGTTACATCTTTCCCTTCAAGAGGCCTTTCGCTAAGTCTGTTCTTGTGGAATTGGCAAAGTTATATTTGGAAGCCCTTAAAGGGCTATGGTGAAAAAGGAAATATCTTCCGTTCAAAACTTGAAAGAAGCTTTCTGAGAAACTGCTCTGTGTTCTGTTAATTCATCTCACAGAGTTACATCTTTCCCTTCAAGAAGCCTTTCGCTAAGGCTGTTCTTGTGGAATTGGCAAAGGGATATTTGGAAGCCCATAGAGGGCTATGGTGAAAAAGGAAATATCTTCCGTTCAAAACTGGAAAGAAGCTTTCTGAGAAACTGCTCTGTGCTCTGTTAATTCATCTCACAGAGTTACATCTTTCCCTTCAAGAAGCCTTTCGCTAAGGCTGTTCTTGTGGAACTGGCAAAGGGATATTTGGAAGCCCATAGAGGGCTATGGTGAAAAAGGAAATATCTTCCGTTCAAAACTGGAAAGAAGCTTTCTGAGAAACTGCTCTGTGTTCTGTTAATTCATCTCACAGAGTTACATCTTTCCCTTCAAGAAGCCTTTCGCTGAGGCTGTTCTTGTGGAATTGGCAAAGGGATATTTGGAAGCCCATAGAGGGCTATGGTGAAAAAGGAAATATCTTCCGTTCAAAACAGGAAAGAAGCTTTCTGAGAAACTGCTCTGTGTTCTGTTAATTCATCTCACAGAGTTACATCTTTCCCTTCAAGAAGCCTTTCGCTAAGGCTCTTCTTGTGGAATTGGCAAAGGGATATTTGGAAGCCCATAGAGGGCTATGGTGAAAAAGGAAATATCTTCCGTTCAAAACTGGAAAGAAGCTTTCTGAGAAATTGCTCTGTGTTCTGTTAATTCATCTCACAGAGTTACATCTTTGTCTTGAAGAAGCCTTTCGTTAAGGCTGTTCTTGTGCAATTGGCAAAGGGATATTTGGAAGAACATAGAGGGCTATCGTGAAAAAGGAAATATCTTCCGTTTAAAATTGGAAAGAAGCTTTCTGAGAAACTGCTCTGTGTTCTGTTAATTCATCTCACAGAGTTACATCTTTCCCTTCAAGAAGCCTTTAGCTAAGGCTGTTCTTGGGGAATTGGCAAAGGGATATTTGGAAGCCCATAGAGGGCTATGGTGAAAAAGGAAATATCTTCCGTTCAAAACTGGAAAGAAGCTTTCTTAGAAACTGCTCTGTGTTCTGTTAATTCATCTCACAGAGTTACATCTTTCCCTTCAAGAAGCCTTTCGCTAAGGCTGTTCTTGTGGAATTGGCAAAGGGATATTTGGAAGCCCATAGAGGGCTATGGTGAAAAAGGAAATATCTTCCGTTCAAAACTGGAAAGAAGCTTTCTGAGAAACTGCTCTGTATTCTGTTAATTCATCTCACAGAGTTACATCTTTCCCTTCAAGAAGCCTTTCGCTAAGGCTGTTCTTGGGGAATTGGCAAAGGGATATTTGGAAGCCCATAGAGGGCTATGGTGAAAAAGGAAATATCTTCCGTTCAAAACAGGAAAGAAGCTTTCTGAGAAACTGCTCTGTGTTCTGTTAATTCATCTCACAGAGTTACATCTTTCCCTTCAAGAAGCCTTTCGCTAAGGCTGTTCTTGTGGAATTGGCAAAGGGATATTTGGAAGCCCATAGAGGGCTATGGTGAAAAAGGAAATATCTTCCGTTCAAAACTGGAAAGAAGCTTTCTGAGAAACTGCTCTGTGTTTTGTTAATTCATCTCACAGAGTTACATCTTTCCCTTCAAGAAGCCTTTCGCTAAGGCTGTTCTTGTGGAATTGGCAAAGGGATATTTGGAAGCCCATAGAGGGCTATGGAGAAAAAGGAAATATCTTCCGTTCAAAACTGGAAAGATGCTTTCTGAGAAACTGCTCTGTGTTCTGTTAATTCATCTCACAGAGTTACATCTTTCCCTTCAAGAAGCCTTTCGCTAAGGCTGTTCTTGTGGAATTGGCAAAGGGATATTTGGAAGCCCATACAGGGCTATGGTGAAAAAGGAAATATCTTCCGTTCAAAACTGGAAAGAAGCTTTCTGAGAAACTGCTCTGTGTTCTGTTAATTCATCTCACAGAGTTACATCTTTCCCTTCAAGAGGCCTTTCGCTAAGTCTGTTCTTGTGGAATTGGCAAAGTTATATTTGGAAGCCCATAGAGGGCTATGGTGAAAAAGGAAATATCTTCCGTTCAAAACTGGAAAGAAGCTTTCTGAGAAACTGCTCTGTGTTCTGTTAATTCATCTCACAGAGTTACATCTTTCCCTTCAAGAAGCCTTTCGCTAAGGCTCTTCTTGTGGAATTGGCAAAGGGATATTTGGAAACCTATGGAGGGCTATGGTGAAAAAGGAAATATCTTCCGTTCAAAACTGGAAAGAAGCTTTCTGAGAAACTGCTCTGTGTTCTGTTAATTCATCTCACAGATTTACATCTTTTCCTTCAAGAAGTCTTTCGCTAAGGCTGTTCTTGTGGAATTGGCAAAGGGATATTTGGAAGCCCATAGAGGGCTACGGTGAAAAAGGAAATATCTTCCGTTCAAAACTGGAAAGAAGCTTTCTGAGAAACTCCTCTGTGTTCTGTTAATTCATCTCACAGAGTTACATCTTTCCCTTCAAGAAGCCTTTCGATAAGGCTGTTCTTGTGGAATTGGCAAAGGGATATTTGGAAGCCCATAGAGGGCTATGGTGAAAAAGGAAATATCTTCCGTTCAAAACTGGAAAGAAGCTTTCTGAGAAACTGCTCTGTGTTCTGTTAATTCATCTCACAGAGTTAAATCTTTCCCTTCAAGAAGCCTTTCGCTAAGGCTGTTCTTGGGGAATTGGCAAAGGGATATTTGGAAGCCCATAGAGGGCTATGGTGAAAAAGGAAATATCTTCCGTTCAAAACTGGAAAGAAGCTTTCTGAGAAACTGCTCTGTGTTCTGTTAATTCATCTCACAGAGTTACATCTTTCCCTTCAAGAAGCCTTTCGCTAAGTCTGTTCTTGTGGAATTGGCAAAGGGATATTTGGAAGCCCATAGAGGGCTATGGTGAAAAAGGAAATATGTTCCGTTCAAAACTGGAAAGAAGCTTTCTGAGAAACTGCTCTGTGTTCTGTTAATTCATCTCACAGAGTTACATCTTTCCCTTCAAGAAGCCTTTCGCTAAGGCTGTTCTTGTGGAATTGGCAAAGGGATATTTGGAAGCCCATAGAGGGCTATGGTGAAAAAGGAAATATCTTCCGTTCAAAACTGGAAAGAAGCTTTCTGAGAAACTGCTCTGTGTTCTGTTAATTCATCTCACAGAGTTACATCTTTCCCTTCAAGAAGCCTTTAGCTAAGGCTGTTCTTGGGGAATTGGCAAAGGGATATTTGGAAGGCCATAGAGGGCTATGGTGAAATAGGAAATATCTTCCGTTCAAAACTGGAAAGAAGCTTTCTGAGAAACTGCTCTGTGTTCTGTTAATTCTTCTCACAGAGTTACATCTTTCCCTTCAAGGAGCCTTTCGCTAAGGCTGTTCTTGTGGAATTGGCAAAGGGATATTTGGAAGCCCATAGAGGCTATGGTGAAAAAGGAAATATCTTCCGTTCAAAACAGGAAAGAAGCTTTCTGAGAAACTGCTCTGTGTTCTGTTAATTCATCTCACAGAGTTACATCTTTCCCTTCAAGAAGCCTTTCGCTAAGGCTGTTCTTGTGGAATTGGCAAAGGGATATTTGGAAGCCCATAGAGGGCTATGGTGAAAAAGGAAATATCTTCCGTTCAAAACTGGAAAGAAGCTTTCTGAGAAACTGCTCTGTGTTCTGTTAATTCATCTCACAGAGTTACATCTTTGTCTTGAAGAAGCCTTTCGCTAAGGCTGTTCTTGCACAATTGGCAAAGGGATATTTGGAAGCCCATAGAGGGCTATCGTGAAAAAGGAAATATCTTCCGTTCAAAACTGGAAAGAAGCTTTCTGAGAAACTGCTCTGTGTTCTGTTAATTCATCTCACAGAGTTACATCTTTCCCTTCAAGAAGCCTTTAGCTAAGGCTGTTCTTGGGGAATTGGCAAAGGGATATTTGGAAGCCCATAGAGGGCTATGGTGAAAAAGGAAATATCTTCCGTTCAAAACTGGAAAGAAGCTTTCTGAGAAACTGCTCTGTGTTCTGTTAATTCATCTCACAGCGTTACATCTTTGTCTTGAAGAAGCCTTTCGCTAAGGCTGTTCTTGTGCAATTGGCAAAGGGATATTTGGAAGCCCATAGAGGGCTATGGTGAAAAAGGAAATATCTTCCGTTCAAAACTGGAAAGAAGCTTTCTGAGAAACTGCTCTGTGTTCTGTTAATTCATCTCACAGAGTTACATCTTTCCCTTCAAGAAGCCTTTAGCTAAGGCTGTTCTTGGGGAATTGGCAAAGGGATATTTGGAAGCCCATAGAGGGCTATGGTGAAAAAGGAAATATCTTCCGTTCAAAACTGGAAAGAAGCTTTCTGAGAAACTGCTCTGTGTTCTGTTAATTCAACTCACAGAGTTACATCTTTCCCTTCAAGAAGCCTTTCGCTAAGGCTGTTCTTGGGGAATTGGCAAAGGGATATTTGGAAGCCCATAGAGGGTTTTGGTGAAAAAGGAAATATCTTCCGTTCAAAACTGGAAAGAAGCTTTCTGAGAAACTGCTCTGTGTTCTGTTAATTCATCTCACAGTGTTACATCTTTACCTTCAAGAAGCCTTTCGCTAAGGCTGTTCTTGTGGAATTGGCAAAGGGATATTTGGAAGCCCATAGAGGGCTATGGTGAAAAAGGAAATATCTTCCGTTCAAACCTGGAAAGAAGCTTTCTGAGAAACTGCTCTGTGTTCTGTTAATTCATCTCACAGAGTTACATCTTTCCCTTCAAGAAGCCTTTAGCTAAGGCTGTTCTTGGGGAATTGGCAAAGGGATATTTGGAAGGCCATAGAGGGCTATGGTGAAAAAGGAAATATCTTCCGTTCAAAACTGGAAAGAAGCTTTCTGAGAAACTGCTCTGTGTTCTGTTAATTCTTCTCACAGAGTTACATCTTTCCCTTCAAGGAGCCTTTCGCTAAGGCTGTTCTTGTGGAATTGGCAAAGGGATATTTGGAAGCCCATAGAGGCTATGGTGAAAAAGGAAATATCTTCCGTTCAAAACAGGAAAGAAGCTTTCTGAGAAACTGCTCTGTGTTCTGTTAATTCATCTCACAGAGTTACATCTTTCCCTTCAAGAAGCCTTTCGCTAAGGCTGTTCTTGTGGAATTGGCAAAGGGATATTTGGAAGCCCATAGAGGGCTATGGTGAAAAAGGAAATATCTTCCGTTCAAAACTGGAAAGAAGCTTTCTGAGAAACTGCTCTGTGTTCTGTTAATTCATCTCACAGAGTTACATCTTTGTCTTGAAGAAGCCTTTCGCTAAGGCTGTTCTTGCACAATTGGCAAAGGGATATTTGGAAGCCCATAGAGGGCTATCGTGAAAAAGGAAATATCTTCCGTTCAAAACTGGAAAGAAGCTTTCTGAGAAACTGCTCTGTGTTCTGTTAATTCATCTCACAGAGTTACATCTTTCCCTTGAAGAAGCCTTTAGCTAAGGCTGTTCTTGGGGAATTGGCAAAGGGATATTTGGAAGCCCATAGAGGGCTATGGTGAAAAAGGAAATATCTTCCGTTCAAAACTGGAAAGAAGGTTTCTGAAAAACTGCTCTGTGTTCTGTTAATTCATCTAACAGAGTTACATCTTTCCCTTCAAGATGCCTTTCGCTAAGGCTGTTCTTGTGGAATTGGCAAAGGGATATTTGGAAGCCCGTAGAGGGCTATGGTGAAAAAGGAAATATCTTCCGTTCAAAACAGGAAAGAAGCTTTCTGAGAAACTGCTCTGTGTTCTGTTAATTCATCTCACAGAGTTACATCTTTCCCTTCAAGAAGCCTTTCGCTAAGGCTGTTCTTGTGGAATTGGCAAAGGGATATTTGGAAGCCCATAGAGGGCTATGGTGAAAAAGGAAATATCTTCCGTTCAAAACTGGAAAGAAGCTTTCTGAAAAACTGCTCTGTGTTTTGTTAATTCATCTCACAGAGTTACATCTTTCGCTTCAAGAAGCCTTTCGCTGAGGCTGTTCTTGTGGAATTGGCAAAGGGATATTTGGAAGCCCATAGAGGGCTATGGTGAAAAAGGAAATATCTTCCGTTCAAAACTGGAAAGAAGCTTTCTGAGAAACTGCTCTGTGTTCTGTTAATTCATTTCACAGAGATACATCTTTCCCTTCAAGAAGCCTTTCGCTAAGGCTGTTCTTGTGGAATTGGCAAAGGGATATTTGGAAGCCCATAGAGGGCTAGGGTGAAAAAGGAAATATCTTCCGTTCAAAACTGGAAAGAAGCTTTCTGAGAAACTGCTCTGTGTTCTGTTAATTCATCTCACAGAGTTACATCTTTCCCTTCAAGAAGCCTTTCGCTAAGGCTGTTCTTGTGGAATTGGCAAAGGGATATTTGGAAGCCCATAGAGGGCTATGGTGAAAAAGGAAATATCTTCCGTTCAAAACAGGAAAGAAGCTTTCTGAGAAACTGCTCTGTGTTCTGTTAATTCATCTCGCAGAGTTACATCTTTCCCTTGAAGAAGCCTTTCGCTAAGGCTGTTCTTGTGGAATTGGCAAAGGGATATTTGGAAGCCCATAGAGGGCTAGGGTGAAAAAGGAAATATCTTGCGTTCAAAACTGGAAAGAAGCTTTCTGAGAAACTGCTCTGTGTTCTGTTAATTCATCTCACAGCGTTACATCTTTGTCTTGAAGAAGCCTTTCGCTAAGGCTGTTCTTGTGCAATTGGCAAAGGGATATTTGGAAGCCCATAGAGGGCTAACGTGAAAAAGGAAATATCTTCCGTTCAAAACTGGAAAGAAGCTTTCTGAGAAACTGCTCTGTGTTCTGTTAATTCATCTCACAGTGTTACATCTTTCCCTTCAAGAAGTCTTTAGCTAAGGCTGTTCTTGGGGAATTGGCAAAGGGATATTTGTAAGCCCATAGAGGGCTATGGTGAAAAAGGAAATATCTTCCGTTCAAAACTGGAAAGAAGCTTTCTGAGAAACTGCTCTGTGTTCTGTTAATTCATCTCACAGAGTTACATCTTTCCCTTCAAGAAGCCTTTCGCTAAGGCTGTTCTTGTGGAATTGGCAAAGGGATATTTGGAAGCCCCTAGAGGACTATGGTGAAAAAGGAAATATCTTCCGTTCAAAACTGGAAAGAAGCTTTCTGAGAAACTGCTCTGTGTTCTGTTAATTCATCTAACAGAGTTACATCTTTCCCTTCAAGATGCCTTTCGCTAAGGCTGTTCTTGTGGAATTGGCAAAGGGATATTTGGAAGCCCATAGAGGGCTATGTTGAAAAAGGAAATATCTTCCGTTCAACACTGGAAAGAACCTTTCTGAGAAACTGCTCTGTGTTCTGTTAATTCATCTCACACAGTTACATCTTTCCCTTCAAGAAGCCTTTCGCTAAGGCTGTTCTTGTGGAATTGACAAAGGGATATTTGGAAGCCCATAGAGGGCTATGGTGAAAAAGGAAATATCTTCCGTTCAAAACTGGAAAGAAGCTTTCTGAGAAACTGCTCTGTGTTCTGTTAATTCATCTCACAGAGTTACATCTTTCCCTTCAAGAAGCCTTTCGCTAAGGCTGTTCTTGTGGAATTGGCAAAGGGATATTTGGAAGCCCATAGAGGGCTATGGTGAAAAAGGAAATATCTTCCGTTCAAAACAGGAAAGAAGCTTTCTGAGAAACTGCTCTGTGTTCTGTTAATTCATCTCACAGAGTTACATCTTTCCATTCAAGGAGCCTTTCGCTAAGGCTGTTCTTGTGGAATTGGCAAAGGGATATTTGGAAGCCCATAGAAGGCTATGGTGAAAAAGGAAATATCTTCCGTTCAAAACTGGAAAGAAGCTTTCTGAGAAACTGCTCTGTGTTCTGTTAATTCATCTCACAGAGTTACATCTTTCCCTTCAAGAAGCCTTTCGCTAAGTCTGTTCTTGTGGAATTGGCAAAGGGATATTTGTAAGCCCATAGAGGGCTATGGTGAAAAAGGAAATATCTTCCGTTCAAAACTGGAAAGAAGCTTTCTGAGAAACTGCTCTGTGTTCTGTTAATTCATCTCACAGAGTTACATCTTTCCCTTCAAGAAGCCTTTCGCTAAGGCTGTTCTTGTGGAATTGGCAAAGGGATATTTGCAAGCCCATAGAGGTCTATGGGTAAAAAGGAAATATCTTTCGTTCAAAACTGGAAAGAAGCTTTCTGAGAAACTGCTCTGTGTTCTGTTAATTCATCTCACAGAGTTACATCTTTCCCTTCAAGAAGCCTTTCGCTAAGGCTGTTCTTGTGGAATTGGCAAAGGGATATTTGGAAGCCCATAGAGGGCTATGGTGAAAAAGGAAATAGCTTCCGTTCAAAACTGGAAGCAAGCTTTCTGAGAAACTGCTCTGTGTTCTGTTAATTCATCTCACAGAGTTACATCTTTCCCTTCAAGAAGCCTTTCGCTAAGGCTGTTCTTGTGGAATTGGCAAAGGGATATTTGGAAGCCCATAGAGGGCTATGGTGAAAAAGGAAATATCTTCCGTTCAAAACTGGAAAGAAGCTTTCTGAGAAACTGCTCTGTGTTCTGCTAATTCATCTAACAGAGGTACATCTTTCCCTTCAAGATGCCTTTCGCTAAGGCTGTTCTTGTGGAATTGGCAAAGGGATATTTGGAAGCCCATAGAGGGCTAGGTGAAAAAGGAAATATCTTCCGTTCAACACTGGAAAGAAGCTTTCTGAGAAACTGCTCTGTGTTCTGTTAATTCATCTCACAGAGTTACATCTTTCCCTTCAAGAAGCCTTTCGCTAAGGCTGTTCTTGTGGAATTGGCAAAGGGATATTTGGAAGCCCATAGAGGGCTATGGTGAAAAAGGAAATATCTTCCGTTCAAAACTGGAAAGAAGCTTTCTGAGAAACTGCTCTGTGTACTGTTATTTCATCTCACAGAGTTACATCTTTCCCTTCAAGAAGCCTTTCGCTAAGGCTGTTCTTGGGGAATTGGCAAAGGGATATTTGGAAGCCCATAGAGGACTATGGTGAAAAAGGAAATATCTTCCGTTCAAAACTGGAAAGAAGCTTTCTGAGAAACTGCTCTGTGTTCTGTTAATTCATCTCACAGAGTTACATGTTTCCCTTCAAGAAGCCTTAGGCTAAGGCTGTTCTTGTGGAATTGGCAAAGGGATATTTGGAAGCCCATAGAGGGCTATGGTGAAAAAGGAAATATCTTCCGTTCAAAACTGGAAAGAAGCTTTCTGAGAAATTGCTCTGTGTTCTGTTAATTCATCTAACAGAGTTACATCTTTCCCTTCAAGATTCCTTTCGCTAAGGCTGTTCTTGTGGAATTGGCAAAGCGATATTTGGAAGCCCATAGAGGGCTATGGTAAAAAAGGAAATATCTTCCGTTCAAAACTGGAAAGAAGCTTTCTGAGAAACTGCTCTGTGTTCTGTTAATTCATCTCACAGAGTTACATCTTTCCCTTCAAGAAGCCTTTCGCTAAGGCTGTTCTTGTGGAATTGGCAAAGGGATATTTGGAAGCCCATAGAGGTCTATGGAAAAAAAGGAAATATCTTCCGTTCAAAACTGGAAAGAAGCTTTCTGAGAAACTGCTCTGTGTTCTGTTAATTCATCTCACAGAGTTACATCTTTCCCTTCAAGAAGCCTTTCGCTGAGGCTGTTCTTGTGGAATTGGCAAAGGGATATTTGGAAGCCCATAGAGGGCTATGGTGAAAAAGGAAATATCTTCCGTTCAAAACAGGAAAGAAGCTTTCTGAGAAACTGCTCTGTGTTCTGTTAATTCATCTCACAGAGTTACATCTTTCCCTTCAAGAAGCCTTTCGCTAAGGCTGTTCTTGTGGAATTGGCAAAGGGATATTTGGAAGCCCATAGAGGGCTATGGTGAAAAAGGAAATATCTTCCGTTCAAAACTGGAAAGAAGCTTTCTGAGAAACTGCTCTGTGTTCTGTTAATTCATCTCACAGAGTTACATCTTTCCCTTCAAGAAGCCTTTCGCTAAGGCTGTTCTTGTGGAATTGGCAAAGGGATATTTGGAAGCCCATAGAGGGCTATGGTGAAAAAGGAAATATCTTCCGTTCAAAACTGGAAAGAAGCTTTCTGAGAAACTGCTCTGTGTTCTGTTAATTCATCTCACAGAGTTACATCTTTCCCTTCAAGAAGCCTTTCGCTAAGGCTGTTCTTGTGGAATTGGCAAAGGGATATTTGGAAGCCCATAGAGGGCTATGGTGAAAAAGGAAATATCTTCCGTTCAAAACTGGAAAGAAGCTTTTTGAGAAACTGCTCTGTGTTCTGTTAATTCATCTCACAGAGTTACATCTTTCCCTTCAAGAAGCCTTTCGCTGAGGCTGTTCTTGTGGAATTGGCAAAGGGATATTTGGAAGCCCATAGAGGGCTATGGTGAAAAAGGAAATATCTTCCGTTCAAAACAGGAAAGAAGCTTTCTGAGAAACTGCTCTGTGTTCTGTTAATTCATCTCACAGAGTTACATCTTTCCCTTCAAGAAGCCTTTCGCTAAGGCTGTTCTTGTGGAATTGGCAAAGGGATATTTGGAAGCCCATAGAGGGCTATGGTGAAAAAGGAAATATCTTCCGTTCAAAACTGGAAAGAAGCTTTCTGAGAAACTGCTCTGTGTTCTGTTAATTCATCTCACAGAGTTACATCTTTCCCTTCAAGTAGCCTTTCGCTAAGGCTCTTCTTGTGGAATTGGAAAAGGGATATTTGGAAGCCTATGGAGGACTATGGTGAAAAAGGAAATATCTTCCGTTCAAAACTGGAAAGAAGCTTTCTGAGAAACTGCTCTGTGTTCTGTTAATTCATCTCACAGAGTTACATCTTTCCCTTCAAGAAGCCTTTCGCTAAGGCTGTTCTTGTGGAATTGGCAAAGGGATATTTGGAAGCCCATAGAGGGCTATGGTGAAAAAGGAAATATCTTCCGTTCAAAACTGGAAAGAAGCTTTCTGAGAAACTGCTCTGTGTTCTGTTAATTCATCTCACAGAGTTACATCTTTCCCTTCAAGATGCCTTTCGCTAAGGCTGTTTTTGTGGAATTGGCAAAGGGATATTTGGAAGCCCATAGAGGGCTATGGTGAAAAAGGAAATATCTTCCGTTCAACACTGGAAAGAAGCTTTCTGAGAAACTGCTCTGTGTTCTGTTAATTCATCTCACACAGTTACATCTTTCCCTTCAAGAAGCCTTTCGCTAAGGCTGTTCTTGTGGAATTGGCAAAGGGATATTTGGAAGCCCATAGAGGGCTATTGTGAAAAAGGAAATATCTTCCGTTCAAAACTGGAAAGAAGCTTTCTCAGAAACTGCTCTGTGTTCTGTTAATTCATCTCACAGTGTTACATCTTTCCCTTCAAGAAGCCTTTCGCTAAGGCTGTTCTTGGGGAATTGGCAAAGGGATATTTGGAAGCCCATAGAGGGCTATGGTGAAAAAGGAAATATCTTCCGTTCAAAACAGGAAAGAAGCTTTCTGAGAAACTGCTCTGTGTTCTGTTAATTCATCTCACAGAGTTACATCTTTCCCTTCAAGAAGCCTTTCGCTAAGGCTGTTCTTGTGGAATTGGCAAAGGGATATTTGGAAGCCCATAGAGGGCTATGGTGAAAAAGGAAATATCTTCCGTTCAAAACTGGAAAGAAGCTTTCTGAGAAACTGCTCTGTGTTTTGTTAATTCATCTCACAGAGTTACATCTTTCCCTTCAAGAAGCCTTTCGCTAAGGCTGTTCTTGTGGAATTGGCAAAGGGATATTTGGAAGCCCATAGAGGGCTATGGTGAAAAAGGAAATATCTTCCGTTCAAAACTGGAAAGAAGCTTTCTGAGAAACTGCTCTGTGTTCTGTTAATTCATCTCACAGAGTTACATCTTTCCCTTCAAGAAGCCTTTCGCTAAGGCTGTTCTTGTGGAATTGGCAAAGGGATATTTGGAAGCCCATAGAGGGCTATGGTGAAAAAGGAAATATCTTCCGTTCAAAACTGGAAAGAAGCTTTCTGAGAAACTGCTCTGTGTTCTGTTAATTCATCTCACAGAGTTACATCTTTCCCTTCAAGAGGCCTTTCGCTAAGTCTGTTCTTGTGGAATTGGCAAAGTTATATTTGGAAGCCCATAAAGGGCTATGGTGAAAAAGGAAATATCTTCCGTTCAAAACTTGAAAGAAGCTTTCTGAGAATCTGCTCTGTGTTCTGTTAATTCATCTCACAGAGTTACATCTTTCCCTTCAAGAAGCCTTTCGCTAAGGCTGTTCTTGTGGAATTGGCAAAGGGATATTTGGAAGCCCATAGAGGTCTATGGTGAAAAAGGAAATATCTTCCGTTCAAAACTGGAAAGAAGATTTCTGAGAAACTGCTCTGTGCTCTGTTAATTCATCTCACAGAGTTACATCTTTCCCTTCAAGAAGCCTTTCGCTAAGGCTGTTCTTGTGGAATTGGCAAAGGGATATTTGGAAGCCCATAGAGGGCTATGGTGAAAAAGGAAATATCTTCCGTTCAAAACTGGAAAGAAGCTTTCTGAGAAACTGCTCTGTGTTCTGTTAATTCATCTCACAGAGTTACATCTTTCCCTTCAAGAAGCCTTTCGCTAAGGCTGTTCTTGTGGAATTGGCAAAGGGATATTTGGAAGCCCATAGAGGGCTATGGTGAAAAAGGAAATATCTTCCGTTCAAAACTGGAAAGAAGCTTTCTGAGAAACTGCTCTGTGTTCTGTTAATTCATCTCACAGAGTTACATCTTTCTCTTCAAGAAGCCTTTCGCTGAGGCTGTTCTTGTGGAATTGGCAAAGGGATATTTGGAAGCCCATAGAGGGCTATGGTGAAAAAGGAAATATCTTCCGTTCAAAACAGGAAAGAAGCTTTCTGAGAAACTGCTCTGTGTTCTGTTAATTCATCTCACAGAGTTACATCTTTCCCTTCAAGAAGCCTTTCGCTAAGGCTGTTCTTGTGGAATTGGCAAAGGGATATTTGGAAGCCCATAGAGGGCTATGGTGAAAAAGGAAATATCTTCCGTTCAAAACTGGAAAGAAGCTTTCTGAGAAATTGCTCTGTGTTCTGTTAATTCATCTCACAGAGTTACATCTTTGTCTTGAAGAAGCCTTTGGCTAAGGCTGTTCTTGTGCAATTGGCAAAGGGATATTTGGAAGAACATAGAGGGCTATCGTGAAAAAGGAAATATCTTCCGTTCAAAATTGGAAAGAAGCTTTCTGAGAAACTGCTCTGTGTTCTGTTAATTCATCTCACAGAGTTACATCTTTCCCTTCAAGAAGCCTTTAGCTAAGGCTGTTCTTGGGGAATTGGCAAAGGGATATTTGGAAGCCCATAGAGGGCTATGGTGAAAAAGGAAATATCTTCCGTTCAAAACTGGAAAGAAGCTTTCTTAGAAACTGCTCTGTGTTCTGTTAATTTATCTCACAGAGTTACATCTTTCCCTTCAAGAAGCCTTTCGCTAAGGCTGTTCTTGTGCAATTGGCAAAGGGATATTTGGAAGCCCATAGAGGGCTATGGTGAAAAAGGAAATATCTTCCGTTCAAAACTGGAAAGAAGCTTTCTGAGAAACTGCTCTGTGTTCTGTTAATTCATCTCACAGAGTTACATCTTTCCCTTCAAGAAGCCTTTCGCTAAGGCTCTTCTTGTGGAATTGGCAAAGGGATATTTGGAAGCCTATGGAGGGCTATGGTGAAAAAGGAAATATCTTCCGTTCAAAACTGGAAAGAAGCTTTCTGAGAAACTGCTCTGTGTTCTGTTAATTCATCTCACAGAGTTACATCTTTTCCTTCAAGAAGCCTTTCGCTAAGGCTGTTCTTGTGGAATTGGCAAAGGGATATTTGGAAGCCCTAGAGGGCTACGGTGAAAAAGGAAATATCTTCCGTTCAAAACTGGAAAGAAGCTTTCTGAGAAACTGCTCTGTGTTCTGTTAATTCATCTCACAGAGTTACATCTTTCCCTTCTAGAAGTCTTTCGCTAAGGCTGTTCTTGTGGAATTGGCAAAGGGATATTTGGAAGCCCATAGAGGGCTATGGTGAAAAAGGAAATATCTTCCGTTCAAAACTGGAAAGAAGCTTTCTGAGAAACTGCTCTGTGTTCTGTTAATTCATCTCACAGAGTTACATCTTTCCCTTCAAGAAGCCTTTCGCTAAGGCTGTTCTTGTGGAATTGGCAAAGGGATATTTGGAAGCCCATAGAGGGCTATGGGGAAAAAGGAAATATCTTCCGTTCAAAACTGGAAAGAAGCTTTCTGAGAAACTGCTCTGTGTTCTGTTAATTCATCTCACAGAGTTACATCTTTGTCTTGAAGAAGCCTTTCGCTAAGGCTGTTCTTGTGCAATTGGCAAAGGGATATTTGGAAGCCCATAGAGGGCTATCGTGAAAAAGGAAATATCTTCCGTTCAAAACTGGAAAGAAGCTTTCTGAGAAACTGCTCTGTGTTCTGTTAATTCATCTCACAGAGTTACATCTTTCCCTTCAAGAATCCTTTAGCTAAGGCTGTTCTTGGGGAATTGGCAAAGGGATATTTGGAAGCCCATAGAGGGCTACGGTGAAAAAGGAAATATCTTCCGTTCAAAACTGGAAAGAAGCTTTCTGAGAAACTGCTCTGTGTTCTGTTAATTCATCTCACAGTGTTACATCTTTCCCTTCAAGAAGCCTTTCGCTAAGGCTGTTCTTGGGGAATTGGCAAAGGGATATTAGGAAGCCCATAGAGGGCTATGGTGAAAAAGGAAATATCTTCCGTTAAAAACAGGAAAGAAGCTTTATGAGAAACTGCTCTGTGTTCTGTTAATTCATCTCACAGAGTTACATCTTTCCCTTCAAGAAGCCTTTCGCTAAGGCTCTTCTTGTGGAATTGGCAAAGGGATATTTGGAAGCCTATGGAGGGCTATGGTGAAAAAGGAAATATCTTCCGTTCAAAACTGGAAAGAATCTTTCTGAGAAACTGCTCTGTGTTCTGTTAATTCATCTCACAGAGTTACATCTTTTCCTTCAAGAAGCCTTTCGCTAAGGCTGTTCTTGTGGAATTGGCAAAGGGATATTTGGAAGCCCATAGAGGGCTACGGTGAAAAAGGAAATATCTTCCGTTCAAAACTGGAAAGAAGCTTTCTGAGAAACTGCTCTGTGTTCTGTTAATTCATCTCACAGAGTTACATCTTTCCCTTCTAGAAGTCTTTCGCTAAGGCTGTTCTTGTGAAATTGGCAAAGGGATATTTGGAAGCCCATAGAGGGCTATGGTGAAAAAGGAAATATCTTCGGTTCAAAACTGGAAAGAAGCTTTCTGAGAAACTGCTCTGTGTTCTGTTAATTCATCTCACAGAGTTACATCTTTCCCTTCAAGAAGCCTTTCGCTAAGGCTGTTCTTGTGGAATTGGCAAAGGGATATTTGGAAGCCCATAGAGGGCTATGGTGAAAAAGGAAATATCTTCCGTTCAAAACTGGAAAGAAGCTTTCTGAGAAACTGCTCTGTGTTCTGTTAATTCATCTCACAGAGTTACATCTTTGTCTTGAAGAAGCCTTTCGCTAAGGCTGTTCTTGTGCAATTGGCAAAGGGATATTTGGAAGCCCATAGAGGGCTATCGTGAAAAAGTAAATATCTTCCGTTCAAAACTGGAAAGAAGCTTTCTGAGAAACTGCTCTGTGTTCTGTTAATTCATCTCACAGAGTTACATCTTTCCCTTCAAGAAGCCTTTGGCTAAGGCTGTTCTTGGGGAATTGGCAAAGGGATATTTGGAAGCCCATAGAGGGCTATGGTGAAAAAGGAAATATCTTCCGTTCAAAACTGGAAAGAAGCTTTCTTAGAAACTGCTCTGTGTTCTGTTAATTCATCTCACAGAGTTACATCTTTCCCTTCAAAAGACTTTCGCTAAGGCTGTTCTTGTGGAATTGGCAAAGGGATATTTGGAAGCCCATAGAGGGCTACGGTGAAAAAGGAAATATCTTCCGTTCAAAACTGGAAAGAAACTTTCTGAGAAACTGCTCTGTGTTCTGTTAATTCATCTCACAGAGTTACATCTTTCCCTTCAAGAAGCCTTTCGCTAAGGCTGTTCTTGTGGAATCGGCAAAGGGATATTTGGAAGCCCATAGAGGGCTATGGTGAAAAAGGAAATATCTTCCGTTCAAAACTGGAAAGAAGCTTTCTGAGAAACTGCTCTGTGTTCTGTTAATTCATCTCACAGAGTTACATCTTTCCCTTCAAGAAGCCTTTCGCTAAGGCTCTTCTTGTGGAATTGGCAAAGGGATATTTGGAAGCCTATGGAGGGCTATGGTGAAAAAGGAAATATCTTCCGTTCAAAACTGGAAAGAAGCTTTCTGAGAAACTGCTCTGTGTTCTGTTAATTCATCTCACAGAGTTACATCTTTTCCTTCAAGAAGCCTTTCGCTAAGGCTGTTCTTGTGGAATTGGCAAAGGGATATTTGGAAGCCCATAGAGGGCTACGGTGAAAAAGGAAATATCTTCCGTTCAAAACTGGAAAGAAGCTTTCTGAGAAACTGCTCTGTGTTCTGTTAATTCATCTCACAGAGTTACATCTTTCCCTTCTAGAAGTCTTTCGCTAAGGCTGTTCTTGTGGAATTGGCAAAGGGATATTTGGAAGCCCATAGAGGGCTATGGTGAAAAAGAAAATATGTTCCGTTGAAAACTGGAAAGAAGCTTTCTGAGAAACTGCTCTGTGTTCTGTTAATTCATCTCACAGAGTTACATCTTTCCCTTCAAGAAGCCTTTCGCTAAGGCTGTTCTTGTGGAATTGGCAAAGGGATATTTGGAAGCCCATAGAGGGCTATGGTGAAAAAGGAAATATCTTCCGTTCAAAACAGGAAAGAAGCTTTCTGAGAAACTGCTCTGTGTTCTGTTAATTCATCTCACAGAGTTACATCTTTCCCTTGAAGCAGCCTTTCGCTAAGTCTGTTCTTGTGGAATTGGCAAAGGGATATTTGGAAGCCCATAGAGGGCTATGGTGAAAAAGGAAATATCTTCCGTTCAAAACTGGAAAGAAGCTTTCTGAGAAACTGCTCTGTGTTCTGTTAATTCATCTCACAGAGTTACATCTTTCCCTTCAAGAAGCCTTTCGATAAGGCTGTTCTTGTGGAATTGGCAAAGGGATATTTGGAAGCCCATAGAGGGCTATGGTGAAAAAGGAAATATCTTCCGTTCAAAACTGGAAAGAAGCTTTCTGAGAAACTGCTCTGTGTTCTGTTAATTCATCTCACAGAGTTAAATCTTTCCCTTCAAGAAGCCTTTCGCTAAGGCTGTTCTTGGGGAATTGGCAAAGGGATATTTGGAAGCCCATAGAGGGCTATGGTGAAAAAGGAAATATCTTCCGTTCAAAACTGGAAAGAAGCTTTCTGAGAAACTGCTCTGTGTTCTGTTAATTCATCTCACAGAGTTACATCTTTCCCTTCAAGAAGCCTTTCGCTAAGTCTGTTCTTGTGGAATTGGCAAAGGGATATTTGGAAGCCCATAGAGGGCTATGGTGAAAAAGGAAATATCTTCCGTTCAAAACTGGAAAGAAGCTTTCTGAGAAACTGCTCTGTGTTCTGTTAATTCTTCTCACAGAGTTACATCTTTCCCTTCAAGGAGCCTTTCGCTAAGGCTGTTCTTGTGGAATTGGCAAAGGGATATTTGGAAGCCCATAGAGGCTATGGTGAAAAAGGAAATATCTTCCGTTCAAAACAGGAAAGAAGCTTTCTGAGAAACTGCTCTGTGTTCTGTTAATTCATCTCACAGAGTTACATCTTTCCCTTCAAGAAGCCTTTCGCTAAGGCTGTTCTTGTGGAATTGGCAAAGGGATATTTGGAAGCCCATAGAGGGCTATGGTGAAAAAGGAAATATCTTCCGTTCAAAACTGGAAAGAAGCTTTCTGAGAAACTGCTCTGTGTTCTGTTAATTCATCTCACAGAGTTACATCTTTCCCTTCAAGAAGCCTTTCGCTAAGGCTGTTCTTGTGGAATTGGCAAAGGGATATTTGGAAGCCCATAGAGGGCTATGGTGAAAAAGGAAATATCTTCCGTTCAAAACTGGAAAGAAGCTTTCTGAAAAACTGCTTTGTGTTTTGTTAATTCATCTCACAGAGTTACATCTTTCCCTTCAAGAAGCCTTTCGCTGAGGCTGTTCTTGTGGAATTGGCAAAGGGATATTTGGAAGCCCATAGAGGGCTATGGTGAAAAAGGAAATATCTTCCGTTCAAAACTGGAAAGAAGCTTTCTGAGAAACTGCTCTGTGTTCTGTTAATTCATCTCACAGAGTTACATCTTTCCCTTCAAGAAGCCTTTCGCTAAGTCTGTTCTTGTGGAATTGGCAAAGGGATATTTGGAAGCCCATAGAGGGCTAGGGTGAAAAAGGAAATATCTTCCGTTCAAAACTGGAAAGAAGCTTTCTGAGAAACTGCTCTGTGTTCTGTTAATTCATCTCACAGAGTTACATCTTTCCCTTCAAGAAGCCTTTCGCTAAGTCTGTTCTTGTGGAATTGGCAAACGGATATTTGGAAGCCCATAGAGGGCTATGGTGAAAAATGAAATATCTTCCGTTCAAAACTGGAAAGAAGCTTTCTGAGAAACTGCTCTGTGTTCTGTTAATTCATCTCACAGAGTTACATCTTTCCCTTCAAGAAGCCTTTCGCTAAGGCTGTTCTTGTGGAATTGGCAAAGGGATATTTGGAAGCCCATAGAGGGCTTTGCTGAAAAAGGAAATATCTTCCGTTCAAAACAGGAAAGAAGCTTTCTGAGAAACTGCTCTGTGTTCTGTTAATTCATCTCACAGCGTTACATCTTTCCCTTGAAGAAGCCTTTCGCTAAGGCTGTTCTTGTGGAATTTCAAAGGGATAATTGGAAGCCCATAGAGGGCTATGGTGAAAAAGGAAATATCTTCCGTTCAAAACTGGAAAGAAGCTTTCTGAGAAACTGCTCTGTGTTCTGTTAATTCATCTCACAGCGTTACATCTTTGTCTTGAAGAAGCCTTTCGCTAAGGCTGTTCTTGTGCAATTGGCAAAGGGATATTTGGAAGCCCATAGAGGGCTATCGTGAAAAAGGAAATATCTTCCGTTCAAAACTGGAAAGAAGCTTTCTGAGAAACTGCTCTGTGTTCTGTTAATTCATCTCACAGAGTTACATCTTTCCCTTCAAGAAGCTTTTAGCTAAGGCTGTTCTTGGGGAATTGGCAAAGGGATATTTGGAAGCCCATAGAGGGCTATGGTGAAAAAGGAAATATCTTCCGTTCAAAACTGGAAAGAAGCTTTCTTAGAAACTGCTCTGTGTTCTGTTAATTCATCTCACAGAGTTACATCTTTCCCTTCAAGAAGCCTTCCGCTAAGGCTGTTCTTGTGGAATTGGCAAAGGGATATTTGGAAGCCCCTAGAGGGCTATGGTGAAAAAGGAAATATCTTCCGTTCAAAACTGGAAAGAAGCTTTCTGAGAAACTGCTCTGTGTTCTGTTAATTCATCTCACAGAGTTACATCTTTCCCTTCAAGAAGCCTTTCGCTAAGGCTGTTCTTGTGGAATTGGCAAAGGGATATTTGGAAGCCCATAGAGGGCTACGGTGAAAAAGGAAATATCTTCCGTTCAAAACTGGAAAGAAGCTTTCTGAGAAACTGCTCTGTGTTCTGTTAATTCATCTCACAGAGTTACATCTTTCCCTTCTAGAAGTCTTTCGCTAAGGCTGTTCTTGTGGAATTGGCAAAGGGATATTTGGAAGCCCATAGAGGGCTATGGTGAAAAAGGAAATATCTTCCGTTCAAAACTGGAAAGAAGCTTTCTGAGAAACTGCTCTGTGTTCTGTTAATTCATCTCACAGAGTTACATCTTTCCCTTCAAGAAGCCTTTCGCTAAGGCTGTTCTTGTGGAATTGGCAAAGGGATATTTGGAAGCCCATAGAGGGCTATGGTGAAAAAGGAAATATCTTCCGTTCAAAACTGGAAAGAAGCTTTCTGAGAAACTGCTCTGTGTTCTGTTAATTCATCTCACAGAGTTACATCTTTCCCTTCAAGATGCCTTTCGCTAAGGCTGTTCTTGTGGAATTGGCAAAGGGATATTTGGAAGCCCATAGAGGGCTATGTTGAAAAAGGAAATATCTTCCGTTCAACACTGGAAAGAACCTTTCTGAGAAACTGCTCTGTGTTCTGTTAATTCATCTCACACAGTTACATCTTTCCCTTCAAGAAGCCTTTCGCTAAGGCGGTTCTTGTGGAATTGACAAAGGGATATTTGGAAGCCCATAGAGGGCTATGGTGAAAAAGGAAATATCTTCCGTTCAAAACTGGAAAGAAGCTTTCTGAGAAACTGCTCTGTGTTCTGTTAATTCATCTCACAGAGTTACATCTTTCCCTTCAAGAAGCCTTTCGCTAAGGCTGTTCTTGTGGAATTGGCAAAGGGATATTAGGAAGCCCATAGAGGGCTATGGTGAAAAAGGAAATATCTTCCGTTCAAAACAGGAAAGAAGCTTTCTGAGAAACTGCTCTGTGTTCTGTTAATTCATCTCACAGAGTTACATCTTTCCATTCAAGGAGCCTTTCGCTAAGGCTGTTCTTGTGGAATTGGCAAAGGGATATTTGGAAGCCCATAGAAGGCTATGGTGAAAAAGGAAATATCTTCCGTTCAAAACTGGAAAGAAGCTTTCTGAGAAACTGCTCTGTGTTCTGTTAATTCATCTCACAGAGTTACATCTTTCCCTTCAAGAAGCCTTTCGCTAAGTCTGTTCTTGTGGAATTGGCAAAGGGATATTTGGAAGCCCATAGAGGGCTATGGTGAAAAAGGAAATATCTTCCGTTCAAAACTGGAAAGAAGCTTTCTGAGAAACTGCTCTGTGTTCTGTTAATTCATCTCACAGAGTTACATCTTTCCCTTCAAGAAGCCTTTCGCTAAGGCTGTTCTTGTGGAATTGGCAAAGGGATATTTGCAAGCCCATAGAGGTCTATGGGTAAAAAGGAAATATCTTTCGTTCAAAACTGGAAAGAAGCTTTCTGAGAAACTGCTCTGTGTTCTGTTAATTCATCTCACAGAGTTACATCTTTCCCTTCAAGAAGCCTTTCGCTAAGGCTGTTCTTGTGGAATTGGCAAAGGGATATTTGGAAGCCCATAGAGGGCTATGGTGAAAAAGGAAATAGCTTCCGTTCAAAACTGGAAGCAAGCTTTCTGAGAAACTGCTCTGTGTTCTGTTAATTCATCTCACAGAGTTACATCTTTCCCTTCAAGAAGCCTTTCGCTAAGGCTGTTCTTGTGGAATTGGCAAAGGGATATTTGGAAGCCCATAGAGGGCTATGGTGAAAAAGGAAATATCTTCCGTTCAAAACTGGAAAGAAGCTTTCTGAGAAACTGCTCTGTGTTCTATTAATTCATCTAACAGAGGTACATCTTTCCCTTCAAGATGCCTTTCGCTAAGGCTGTTCTTGTGGAATTGGCAAAGGGATATTTGGAAGCCCATAGAGGGCTAGGTGAAAAAGGAAATATCTTCCGTTCAACACTGGAAAGAAGCTTTCTGAGAAACTGCTCTGTGTTCTGTTAATTCATCTCACAGAGTTACATCTTTCCCTTCAAGAAGCCTTTCGCTAAGGCTGTTCTTGTGGAATTGGCAAAGGGATATTTGGAAGCCCATAGAGGGCTATGGTGAAAAAGGAAATATCTTCCGTTCAAAACTGGAAAGAAGCTTTCTGAGAAACTGCTCTGTGTACTGTTATTTCATCTCACAGAGTTACATCTTTCCCTTCAAGAAGCCTTTCGCTAAGGCTGTTCTTGGGGAATTGGCAAAGGGATATTTGGAAGCCCATAGAGGACTATGGTGAAAAAGGAAATATCTTCCGTTCAAAACTGGAAAGAAGCTTTCTGAGAAACTGCTCTGTGTTCTGTTAATTCATCTCACAGAGTTACATGTTTCCCTTCAAGAAGCCTTAGGCTAAGGCTGTTCTTGTGGAATTGGCAAAGGGATATTTGGAAGCCCATAGAGGGCTATGGTGAAAAAGGAAATATCTTCCGTTCAAAACTGGAAAGAAGCTTTCTGAGAAATTGCTCTGTGTTCTGTTAATTCATCTAACAGAGTTACATCTTTCCCTTCAAGATTCCTTTCGCTAAGGCTGTTCTTGTGGAATTGGCAAAGCGATATTTGGAAGCCCATAGAGGGCTATGGTAAAAAAGGAAATATCTTCCGTTCAAAACTGGAAAGAAGCTTTCTGAGAAACTGCTCTGTGTTCTGTTAATTCATCTCACAGAGTTACATCTTTCCCTTCAAGAAGCCTTTCGCTAAGGCTGTTCTTGTGGAATTGGCAAAGGGATATTTGGAATCCCATAGAGGTCTATGGTGAAAAAGGAAATATCTTCCGTTCAAAACTGGAAAGAAGCTTTCTGAGAAACTGCTCTGTGTTCTGTTAATTCATCTCACAGAGTTACATCTTTCCCTTCAAGAAGCCTTTCGCTAAGGCTGTTCTTGTGGAATTGGCAAAGGGATATTTGGAAGCCCATAGAGGTCTATGGAAAAAAAGGAAATATCTTCCGTTCAAAACTGGAAAGAAGCTTTCTGAGAAACTGCTCTGTGTTCTGTTAATTCATCTCACAGAGTTACATCTTTCCCTTCAAGAAGCCTTTCGCTGAGGCTGTTCTTGTGGAATTGGCAAAGGGATATTTGGAAGCCCATAGAGGGCTATGGTGAAAAAGGAAATATCTTCCGTTCAAAACAGGAAAGAAGCTTTCTGAGAAACTGCTCTGTGTTCTGTTAATTCATCTCACAGAGTTACATCTTTCCCTTCAAGAAGCCTTTCGCTAAGGCTGTTCTTGTGGAATTGGCAAAGGGATATTTGGAAGCCCATAGAGGGCTATGGTGAAAAAGGAAATATCTTCCGTTCAAAACTGGAAAGAAGCTTTCTGAGAAACTGCTCTGTGTTCTGTTAATTCATCTCACAGAGTTACATCTTTCCCTTCAAGAAGCCTTTCGCTAAGGCTGTTCTTGTGGAATTGGCAAAGGGATATTTGGAAGCCCATAGAGGGCTATGGTGAAAAAGGAAATATCTTCCGTTCAAAACTGGAAAGAAGCTTTCTGAGAAACTGCTCTGTGTTCTGTTAATTCATCTCACAGAGTTACATCTTTCCCTTCAAGAAGCCTTTCGCTGAGGCTGTTCTTGTGGAATTGGCAAAGGGATATTTGGAAGCCCATAGAGGGCTATGGTGAAAAAGGAAATATCTTCCGTTCAAAACAGGAAAGAAGCTTTCTGAGAAACTGCTCTGTGTTCTGTTAATTCATCTCACAGAGTTACATCTTTCCCTTCAAGAAGCCTTTCGCTAAGGCTGTTCTTGTGGAATTGGCAAAGGGATATTTGGAAGCCCATAGAGGGCTATGGTGAAAAAGGAAATATCTTCCGTTCAAAACTGGAAAGAAGCTTTCTGAGAAACTGCTCTGTGTTATGTTAATTCATCTCACAGAGTTACATCTTTCCCTTCAAGAAGCCTTTCGCTAAGGCTGTTCTTGTGGAATTGGCAAAGGGATATTTGGAAGCCCATAGAGGGCTATGGTGAAAAAGGAAATATCTTCCGTTCAAAACTGGAAAGAAGCTTTCTGAGAAACTGCTCTGTGTTCTGTTAATTCATCTCACAGAGTTACATCTTTCCCTTCAAGTAGCCTTTCGCTAAGGCTCTTCTTGTGGAATTGGCAAAGGGATATTTGGAAGCCTATGGAGGACTATGGTGAAAAAGGAAATATCTTCCGTTCAAAACTGGAAAGAAGCTTTCTGAGAAACTGCTCTGTGTTCTGTTAATTCATCTCACAGAGTTACATCTTTTCCTTCAAGAAGCCTTTCGCTAAGGCTGTTCTTGTGGAATTGGCAAAGGGATATTTGGAAGCCCATAGAGGGCTACGGTGAAAAAGGAAATATCTTCCGTTCAAAACTGGAAAGAAGCTTTCTGAGAAACTGCTCTGTGTTCTGTTAATTCATCTCACAGAGTTACATCTTTCCCTTCAAGAAGCCTTTCGCTAAGGCTGTTCTTGTGGAATTGGCAAAGGGATATTTGGAAGCCCATAGAGGGCTATGGTGAAAAAGGAAATATCTTCCGTTCAAAACTGGAAAGAAGCTTTCTGAGAAACTGCTCTGTGTTCTGTTAATTCATCTCACAGAGTTACATCTTTCCCTTCAAGAAGCCTTTCGCTAAGGCTGTTCTTGTGGAATTGGCAAAGGGATATTTGGAAGCCCATAGAGGGCTATGGTGAAAAAGGAAATATCTTCCGTTCAAAACTGGAAAGAAGCTTTCTGAGAAACTGCTCTGTGTTCTGTTAATTCATCTCACAGAGTTACATCTTTCCCTTCAAGATGCCTTTCGCTAAGGCTGTTTTTGTGGAATTGGCAAAGGGATATTTGGAAGCCCATAGAGGGCTATGGTGAAAAAGGAAATATCTTCCGTTCAACACTGGAAAGAAGCTTTCTGAGAAACTGCTCTGTGTTCTGTTAATTCATCTCACACAGTTACATCTTTCCCTTCAAGAAGCCTTTCGCTAAGGCTGTTCTTGTGGAATTGGCAAAGGGATATTTGGAAGCCCATAGAGGGCTATGGTGAAAAAGGAAATATCTTCCGTTCAAAACTGGAAAGAAGCTTTCTCAGAAACTGCTCTGTGTTCTGTTAATTCATCTCACAGTGTTACATCTTTCCCTTCAAGAAGCCTTTCGCTAAGGCTGTTCTTGGGGAATTGGCAAAGGGATATTTGGAAGCCCATAGAGGGCTATGGTGAAAAAGGAAATATCTTCCGTTCAAAACAGGAAAGAAGCTTTCTGAGAAACTGCTCTGTGTTCTGTTAATTCATCTCACAGAGTTACATCTTTCCCTTCAAGAAGCCTTTCGCTAAGGCTGTTCTTGTGGAATTGGCAAAGGGATATTTGGAAGCCCATAGAGGGCTATGGTGAAAAAGGAAATATCTTCCGTTCAAAACTGGAAAGAAGCTTTCTGAGAAACTGCTCTGTGTTTTGTTAATTCATCTCACAGAGTTACATCTTTCCCTTCAAGAAGCCTTTCGCTAAGGCTGTTCTTGTGGAATTGGCAAAGGGATATTTGGAAGCCCATAGAGGGCTATGGTGAAAAAGGAAATATCTTCCGTTCAAAACTGGAAAGAAGCTTTCTGAGAAACTGCTCTGTGTTCTGTTAATTCATCTCACAGAGTTACATCTTTCCCTTCAAGAAGCCTTTCGCTAAGGCTGTTCTTGTGGAATTGGCAAAGGGATATTTGGAAGCCCATACAGGGCTATGGTGAAAAAGGAAATATCTTCCGTTCAAAACTGGAAAGAAGCTTTCTGAGAAACTGCTCTGTGTTCTGTTAATTCATCTCACAGAGTTACATCTTTCCCTTCAAGAGGCCTTTCGCTAAGTCTGTTCTTGTGGAATTGGCAAAGTTATATTTGGAAGCCCATAAAGGGCTATGGTGAAAAAGGAAATATCTTCCGTTCAAAACTTGAAAGAAGCTTTCTGAGAAACTGCTCTGTGTTCTGTTAATTCATCTCACAGAGTTACATCTTTCCCTTCAAGAAGCCTTTCGCTAAGGCTGTTCTTGTGGAATTGGCAAAGGGATATTTGGAAGCCCATAGAGGTCTATGGTGAAAAAGGAAATATCTTCCGTTCAAAACTGGAAAGAAGATTTCTGAGAAACTGCTCTGTGCTCTGTTAATTCATCTCACAGAGTTACATCTTTCCCTTCAAGAAGCCTTTCGCTAAGGCTGTTCTTGTGGAATTGGCAAAGGGATATTTGGAAGCCCATAGAGGGCTATGGTGAAAAAGGAAATATCTTCCGTTCAAAACTGGAAAGAAGCTTTCTGAGAAACTGCTCTGTGTTCTGTTAATTCATCTCACAGAGTTACATCTTTCCCTTCAAGAAGCCTTTCGCTAAGGCTGTTCTTGTGGAATTGGCAAAGGGATATTTGGAAGCCCATAGAGGGCTATGGTGAAAAAGGAAATATCTTCCGTTCAAAACTGGAAAGAAGCTTTCTGAGAAACTGCTCTGTGTTCTGTTAATTCATCTCACAGAGTTACATCTTTCTCTTCAAGAAGCCTTTCGCTGAGGCTGTTCTTGTGGAATTGGCAAAGGGATATTTGGAAGCCCATAGAGGGCTATGGTGAAAAAGGAAATATCTTCCGTTCAAAACAGGAAAGAAGCTTTCTGAGAAACTGCTCTGTGTTCTGTTAATTCATCTCACAGAGTTACATCTTTCCCTTCAAGAAGCCTTTCGCTAAGGCTGTTCTTGTGGAATTGGCAAAGGGATATTTGGAAGCCCATAGAGGGCTATGGTGAAAAAGGAAATATCTTCCGTTCAAAACTGGAAAGAAGCTTTCTGAGAAATTGCTCTGTGTTCTGTTAATTCATCTCACAGAGTTACATCTTTGTCTTGAAGAAGCCTTTGGCTAAGGCTGTTCTTGTGCAATTGGCAAAGGGATATTTGGAAGAACATAGAGGGCTATCGTGAAAAAGGAAATATCTTCCGTTCAAAATTGGAAAGAAGCTTTCTGAGAAACTGCTCTGTGTTCTGCTAATTCATCTCACAGAGTTACATCTTTCCCTTCAAGAAGCCTTTAGCTAAGGCTGTTCTTGGGGAATTGGCAAAGGGATATTTGGAAGCCCATAGAGGGCTATGGTGAAAAAGGAAATATCTTCCGTTCAAAACTGGAAAGAAGCTTTCTTAGAAACTGCTCTGTGTTCTGTTAATTTATCTCACAGAGTTACATCTTTCCCTTCAAGAAGCCTTTCGCTAAGGCTGTTCTTGTGGAATTGGCAAAGGGATATTTGGAAGCCCATAGAGGGCTATGGTGAAAAAGGAAATATCTTCCGTTCAAAACTGGAAAGAAGCTTTCTGAGAAACTGCTCTGTGTTTTGTTAATTCATCTCACAGAGTTACATCTTTCCCTTCCAGAAGCCTTTCGCTAAGGCTGTTCTTGTGGAATTGGCAAAGGGATATTTGGAAGCCCATAGAGGGCTATGGTGAAAAAGGAAATATCTTCCGTTCAAAACTGGAAAGATGCTTTCTGAGAAACTGCTCTGTGTTCTGTTAATTCATCTCACAGAGTTACATCTTTCCCTTCAAGAAGCCTTTCGCTAAGGCTGTTCTTGTGGAATTGGCAAAGGGATATTTGGAAGCCCATACAGGGCTATGGTGAAAAAGGAAATATCTTCCGTTCAAAACTGGAAAGAAGCTTTCTGAGAAACTGCTCTGTGTTCTGTTAATTCATCTCACAGAGTTACATCTTTCCCTTCAAGAGGCCTTTCGCTAAGTCTGTTCTTGTGGAATTGGCAAAGTTATATTTGGAAGCCCATAGAGGGCTATGGTGAAAAAGGAAATATCTTCCGTTCAAAACTGGAAAGAAGCTTTCTGAGAAACTGCTCTGTGTTCTGTTAATTCATCTCACAGAGTTACATCTTTCCCTTCAAGAAGCCTTTCGCTAAGGCTCTTCTTGTGGAATTGGCAAAGGGATATTTGGAAGCCTATGGAGGGCTATGGTGAAAAAGGAAATATCTTCCGTTCAAAACTGGAAAGAAGCTTTCTGAGAAACTGCTCTGTGTTCTGTTAATTCATCTCACAGAGTTACATATTTTCCTTCAAGAAGCCTTTCGCTAAGGCTGTTCTTGTGGAATTGGCAAAGGGATATTTGGAAGCCCTAGAGGGCTACGGTGAAAAAGGAAATATCTTCCGTTCAAAACTGGAAAGAAGCTTTCTGAGAAACTGCTCTGTGTTCTGTTAATTCATCTCACAGAGTTACATCTTTCCCTTCTAGAAGTCTTTCGCTAAGGCTGTTCTTGTAGAGTTGGCAAAGGGATATTTGGAAGCCCATAGAGGGCTATGGTGAAAAAGGAAATATCTTCCGTTCAAAACTGGAAAGAAGCTTTCTGAGAAACTGCTCTGTGTTCTGTTAATTCATCTCACAGAGTTACATCTTTCCCTTCAAGAAGCCTTTCGCTAAGGCTGTTCTTGTGGAATTGGCAAAGGGATATTTGGAAGCCCATAGAGGGCTATGGTGAAAAAGGAAATATCTTCCGTTCAAAACTGGAAAGAAGCTTTCTGAGAAACTGCTCTGTGTTCTGTTAATTCATCTCACAGAGTTACATCTTTGTCTTGAAGAAGCCTTTCGCTAAGGCTGTTCTTGTGCAATTGGCAAAGGGATATTTGGAAGCCCATAAGGGGCTATCGTGAAAAAGGTAATATCTTCCGTTCAAAACTGGAAAGAAGCTTTCTGAGAAACTGCTCTGTGTTCTGTTAATTCATCTCACAGAGTTACATCTTTCCCTTCAAGAAGCCTTTGGCTAAGGCTGTTCTTGGGGAATTGGCAAAGGGATATTTGGAAGCCCATAGAGGGCTATGGTGAAAAAGGAAATATCTTCCGTTCAAAACTGGAAAGAAGCTTTCTGAGAAACTGCTCTGTGTTCTGTTAATTCATCTCACAGCGTTACATCTTTGTCTTGAAGAAGCCTTTCGCTAAGGCTGTTCTTGTGCAATTGGCAAAGGGATATTTGGAAGCCCATAGAGGGCTATCGTGAAAAAGGAAATATCTTCCGTTCAAAACTGGAAAGAAGCTTTCTGAGAAACTGCTCTGTGTTCTGTTAATTCATCTCACAGAGTTACATCTTTCCCTTCAAGAAGCCTTTAGCTAAGGCTGTTCTTGGGGAATTGGCAAAGGGATATTTGGAAGCCCATAGAGGGCTATGGTGAAAAAGGAAATATCTTCCGTTCAAAACTGGAAAGAAGCTTTCTTAGAAACTGCTCTGTGTTCTGTTAATTCATCTCACAGAGTTACATCTTTCCCTTCAAGAAGCCTTTCGCTAAGGCTGTTCTTGTGGAATTGGCAAAGGGATATTTGGAAGCCCCTAGAGGGCTATGGTGAAAAAGGAAATATCTTCCGTTCAAAACTGGAAAGAAGCTTTCTGAGAAACTGCTCTGTGTTCTGTTCATTCATCTCACAGAGTTACATCTTTCCCTTCAAGAAGCCTTTCGCTAAGGCTGTTCTTGGGGAATTGGCAAAGGGATATTTGGAAGCCCATAGAGGGCTATGGTGAAAAAGGAAATATCTTCCGTTCAAAACTGGAAAGAAGCTTTCTGAGAAACTGCTCTGTGTTCTGTTAATTCATCTCACAGAGTTACATCTTTCCCTTCAAGAAGCCTTTAGCTAAGGCTGTTCTTGGGGAATTGGCAAAGGGATATTTGGAAGGCCATAGAGGGCTATGGTGAAAAAGGAAATATCTTCCGTTCAAAACTGGAAAGAAGCTTTCTGAGAAACTGCTCTGTGTTCTGTTAATTCTTCTCACAGAGTTACATCTTTCCCTTCAAGGAGCCTTTCGCTAAGGCTGTTCTTGTGGAATTGGCAAAGGGATATTTGGAAGCCCATAGAGGCTATGGTGAAAAAGGAAATATCTTCCGTTCAAAACAGGAAAGAAGCTTTCTGAGAAACTGCTCTGTGTTCTGTTAATTCATCTCACAGAGTTACATCTTTCCCTTCAAGAAGCCTTTCGCTAAGGCTGTTCTTGTGGAATTGGCAAAGGGATATTTGGAAGCCCATAGAGGGCTATGGTGAAAAAGGAAATATCTTCCGTTCAAAACTGGAAAGAAGCTTTCTGAGAAACTGCTCTGTGTTCTGTTAATTCATCTCACAGAGTTACATCTTTGTCTTGAAGAAGCCTTTCGCTAAGGCTGTTCTTGCACAATTGGCAAAGGGATATTTGGAAGCCCATAGAGGGCTATCGTGAAAAAGGAAATATCTTCCGTTCAAAACTGGAAAGAAGCTTTCTGAGAAACTGCTCTGTGTTCTGTTAATTCATCTCACAGAGTTACATCTTTCCCTTGAAGAAGCCTTTAGCTAAGGCTGTTCTTGGGGAATTGGCAAAGGGATATTTGGAAGCCCATAGAGGGCTATGGTGAAAAAGGAAATATCTTCCGTTCAAAACTGGAAAGAAGGTTTCTGAAAAACTGCTCTGTGTTCTGTTAATTCATCTAACAGAGTTACATCTTTCCCTTCAAGATGCCTTTCGCTAAGGCTGTTCTTGTGGAATTGGCAAAGGGATATTTGGAAGCCCATAGAGGGCTATGGTGAAAAAGGAAATATCTTCCGTTCAAAACTGGAAAGAAGCTTTCTGAGAAACTGCTCTGTGTTCTGTTAATTCATCTCACAGAGTTACATCTTTCCCTTCAAGAAGCCTTTCGCTAAGGCTGTTCTTGTGGAATTGGCAAAGGTATATTTGGAAGCCCATAGAGGGCTATGGTGAAAAAGGAAATATCTTCCGTTCAAAACTGGAAAGAAGCTTTCTGAGAAACTGCTCTGTGTTCTGTTAATTCATCTCACAGAGTTACATCTTTCCCTTCAAGAAGCCTTTCGCTAAGGCTGTTCTTGTGGAATTGGCAAAGGGATATTTGGAAGCCCATAGAGGGCTATGGTGAAAAAGGAAATATCTTCCTTTCAAAACTGGAAAGAAGCTTTCTGAGAAACTGCTCTGTGTCTGTTAATTCATCTCACAGCGTTACATCTTTGTCTTGAAGGAGCCTTTCGCTAAGGCTGTTCTTGTGCAATTGGCAAAGGGATATTTGGAAGCCCATAGAGGGCTATCGTGAAAAAGGAAATATCTTCCGTTCAAAACTGGAAAGAAGCTTTCTGAGAAACTGCTCTGTGTTCTGTTGATTCATCTCACAGAGTTACATCTTTCCCTTCAGGAAGCCTTTAGCTAAGGCTGTTCTTGGGGAATTGGCAAAGGGATATTTGGAAGCCCATAGAGGGCTATGGTGAAAAAGGAAATATCTTCCGTTCAAAACTGGAAAGAAGCTTTCTGAGAAACTGCTCTGTGTTCTGTTAATTCATCTCACAGAGTTACATCTTTCCCTTCAAGAAGCCTTTCGCTAAGGCTGTTCTTGTGGAATTGGCAAAGGGATATTTGGAAGCCCCTAGAGGTCTATGGTGAAAAAGGAAATATCTTCCGTTCAAAACTGGAAAGAAGCTTTCTGAGAAACTGCTCTGTGTTCTGTTCATTCATCTCACAGAGTTACATCTTTCCCTTCAAGAAGCCTTTCGCTAAGGCTGTTCTTGTGGAATTGGCAAAGGGATATTTGGAAGCCCATAGAGGGCTTTGCTGAAAAAGGAAATATCTTCCGTTCAAAACAGGAAAGAAGCTTTCTGAGAAACTGCTCTGTGTTCTGTTAATTCATCTCACAGCGTTACATCTTTCCCTTGAAGAAGCCTTTCGCTAAGGCTGTTCTTGTGGAATTTCAAAGGGATAATTGGAAGCCCATAGAGGGCTATGGTGAAAAAGGAAATATCTTCCGTTCAAAACTGGAAAGAAGCTTTCTGAGAAACTGCTCTGTGTTCTGTTAATTCATCTCACAGCGTTACATCTTTGTCTTGAAGAAGCCTTTCGCTAAGGCTGTTCTTGTGCAATTGGCAAAGGGATATTTGGAAGCCCATAGAGGGCTATCGTGAAAAAGGAAATATCTTCCGTTCAAAACTGGAAAGAAGCTTTCTGAGAAACTGCTCTGTGTTCTGTTAATTCATCTCACAGAGTTACATCTTTCCCTTCAAGAAGCTTTTAGCTAAGGCTGTTCTTGGGGAATTGGCAAAGGGATATTTGGAAGCCCATAGAGGGCTATGGTGAAAAAGGAAATATCTTCCGTTCAAAACTGGAAAGAAGCTTTCTTAGAAACTGCTCTGTGTTCTGTTAATTCATCTCACAGAGTTACATCTTTCCCTTCAAGAAGCCTTCCGCTAAGGCTGTTCTTGTGGAATTGGCAAAGGGATATTTGGAAGCCCCTAGAGGGCTATGGTGAAAAAGGAAATATCTTCCGTTCAAAACTGGAAAGAAGCTTTCTGAGAAACTGCTCTGTGTTCTGTTAATTCATCTCACAGAGTTACATCTTTCCCTTCAAGAAGCCTTTCGCTAAGGCTGTTCTTGTGGAATTGGCAAAGGGATATTTGGAAGCCCATAGAGGGCTACGGTGAAAAAGGAAATATCTTCCGTTCAAAACTGGAAAGAAGCTTTCTGAGAAACTGCTCTGTGTTCTGTTAATTCATCTCACAGAGTTACATCTTTCCCTTCTAGAAGTCTTTCGCTAAGGCTGTTCTTGTGGAATTGGCAAAGGGATATTTGGAAGCCCATAGAGGGCTATGGTGAAAAAGGAAATATCTTCCGTTCAAAACTGGAAAGAAGCTTTCTGAGAAACTGCTCTGTGTTCTGTTAATTCATCTCACAGAGTTACATCTTTCCCTTCAAGAAGCCTTTCGCTAAGGCTGTTCTTGTGGAATTGGCAAAGGGATATTTGGAAGCCCATAGAGGGCTATGGTGAAAAAGGAAATATCTTCCGTTCAAAACTGGAAAGAAGCTTTCTGAGAAACTGCTCTGTGTTCTGTTAATTCATCTCACAGAGTTACATCTTTCCCTTCAAGATGCCTTTCGCTAAGGCTGTTCTTGTGGAATTGGCAAAGGGATATTTGGAAGCCCATAGAGGGCTATGTTGAAAAAGGAAATATCTTCCGTTCAACACTGGAAAGAACCTTTCTGAGAAACTGCTCTGTGTTCTGTTAATTCATCTCACACAGTTACATCTTTCCCTTCAAGAAGCCTTTCGCTAAGGCGGTTCTTGTGGAATTGACAAAGGGATATTTGGAAGCCCATAGAGGGCTATGGTGAAAAAGGAAATATCTTCCGTTCAAAACTGGAAAGAAGCTTTCTGAGAAACTGCTCTGTGTTCTGTTAATTCATCTCACAGAGTTACATCTTTCCCTTCAAGAAGCCTTTCGCTAAGGCTGTTCTTGTGGAATTGGCAAAGGGATATTAGGAAGCCCATAGAGGGCTATGGTGAAAAAGGAAATATCTTCCGTTCAAAACAGGAAAGAAGCTTTCTGAGAAACTGCTCTGTGTTCTGTTAATTCATCTCACAGAGTTACATCTTTCCATTCAAGGAGCCTTTCGCTAAGGCTGTTCTTGTGGAATTGGCAAAGGGATATTTGGAAGCCCATAGAAGGCTATGGTGAAAAAGGAAATATCTTCCGTTCAAAACTGGAAAGAAGCTTTCTGAGAAACTGCTCTGTGTTCTGTTAATTCATCTCACAGAGTTACATCTTTCCCTTCAAGAAGCCTTTCGCTAAGTCTGTTCTTGTGGAATTGGCAAAGGGATATTTGGAAGCCCATAGAGGGCTATCGTGAAAAAGGAAATATCTTCCGTTCAAAACTGGAAAGAAGCTTTCTGAGAAACTGCTCTGTGTTCTGTTAATTCATCTCACAGAGTTACATCTTTCCCTTCAAGAAGCCTTTCGCTAAGGCTGTTCTTGTGGAATTGGCAAAGGGATATTTGCAAGCCCATAGAGGTCTATGGGTAAAAAGGAAATATCTTTCGTTCAAAACTGGAAAGAAGCTTTCTGAGAAACTGCTCTGTGTTCTGTTAATTCATCTCACAGAGTTACATCTTTCCCTTCAAGAAGCCTTTCGCTAAGGCTGTTCTTGTGGAATTGGCAAAGGGATATTTGGAAGCCCATAGAGGGCTATGGTGAAAAAGGAAATAGCTTCCGTTCAAAACTGGAAGCAAGCTTTCTGAGAAACTGCTCTGTGTTCTGTTAATTCATCTCACAGAGTTACATCTTTCCCTTCAAGAAGCCTTTCGCTAAGGCTGTTCTTGTGGAATTGGCAAAGGGATATTTGGAAGCCCATAGAGGGCTATGGTGAAAAAGGAAATATCTTCCGTTCAAAACTGGAAAGAAGCTTTCTGAGAAACTGCTCTGTGTTCTATTAATTCATCTAACAGAGGTACATCTTTCCCTTCAAGATGCCTTTCGCTAAGGCTGTTCTTGTGGAATTGGCAAAGGGATATTTGGAAGCCCATAGAGGGCTAGGTGAAAAAGGAAATATCTTCCGTTCAACACTGGAAAGAAGCTTTCTGAGAAACTGCTCTGTGTTCTGTTAATTCATCTCACAGAGTTACATCTTTCCCTTCAAGAAGCCTTTCGCTAAGGCTGTTCTTGTGGAATTGGCAAAGGGATATTTGGAAGCCCATAGAGGGCTATGGTGAAAAAGGAAATATCTTCCGTTCAAAACTGGAAAGAAGCTTTCTGAGAAACTGCTCTGTGTACTGTTATTTCATCTCACAGAGTTACATCTTTCCCTTCAAGAAGCCTTTCGCTAAGGCTGTTCTTGGGGAATTGGCAAAGGGATATTTGGAAGCCCATAGAGGACTATGGTGAAAAAGGAAATATCTTCCGTTCAAAACTGGAAAGAAGCTTTCTGAGAAACTGCTCTGTGTTCTGTTAATTCATCTCACAGAGTTACATGTTTCCCTTCAAGAAGCCTTAGGCTAAGGCTGTTCTTGTGGAATTGGCAAAGGGATATTTGGAAGCCCATAGAGGGCTATGGTGAAAAAGGAAATATCTTCCGTTCAAAACTGGAAAGAAGCTTTCTGAGAAATTGCTCTGTGTTCTGTTAATTCATCTAACAGAGTTACATCTTTCCCTTCAAGATTCCTTTCGCTAAGGCTGTTCTTGTGGAATTGGCAAAGCGATATTTGGAAGCCCATAGAGGGCTATGGTAAAAAAGGAAATATCTTCCGTTCAAAACTGGAAAGAAGCTTTCTGAGAAACTGCTCTGTGTTCTGTTAATTCATCTCACAGAGTTACATCTTTCCCTTCAAGAAGCCTTTCGCTAAGGCTGTTCTTGTGGAATTGGCAAAGGGATATTTGGAATCCCATAGAGGTCTATGGTGAAAAAGGAAATATCTTCCGTTCAAAACTGGAAAGAAGCTTTCTGAGAAACTGCTCTGTGTTCTGTTAATTCATCTCACAGAGTTACATCTTTCCCTTCAAGAAGCCTTTCGCTAAGGCTGTTCTTGTGGAATTGGCAAAGGGATATTTGGAAGCCCATAGAGGTCTATGGAAAAAAAGGAAATATCTTCCGTTCAAAACTGGAAAGAAGCTTTCTGAGAAACTGCTCTGTGTTCTGTTAATTCATCTCACAGAGTTACATCTTTCCCTTCAAGAAGCCTTTCGCTGAGGCTGTTCTTGTGGAATTGGCAAAGGGATATTTGGAAGCCCATAGAGGGCTATGGTGAAAAAGGAAATATCTTCCGTTCAAAACAGGAAAGAAGCTTTCTGAGAAACTGCTCTGTGTTCTGTTAATTCATCTCACAGAGTTACATCTTTCCCTTCAAGAAGCCTTTCGCTAAGGCTGTTCTTGTGGAATTGGCAAAGGGATATTTGGAAGCCCATAGAGGGCTATGGTGAAAAAGGAAATATCTTCCGTTCAAAACTGGAAAGAAGCTTTCTGAGAAACTGCTCTGTGTTCTGTTAATTCATCTCACAGAGTTACATCTTTCCCTTCAAGAAGCCTTTCGCTAAGGCTGTTCTTGTGGAATTGGCAAAGGGATATTTGGAAGCCCATAGAGGGCTATGGTGAAAAAGGAAATATCTTCCGTTCAAAACTGGAAAGAAGCTTTCTGAGAAACTGCTCTGTGTTCTGTTAATTCATCTCACAGAGTTACATCTTTCCCTTCAAGAAGCCTTTCGCTGAGGCTGTTCTTGTGGAATTGGCAAAGGGATATTTGGAAGCCCATAGAGGGCTATGGTGAAAAAGGAAATATCTTCCGTTCAAAACAGGAAAGAAGCTTTCTGAGAAACTGCTCTGTGTTCTGTTAATTCATCTCACAGAGTTACATCTTTCCCTTCAAGAAGCCTTTCGCTAAGGCTGTTCTTGTGGAATTGGCAAAGGGATATTTGGAAGCCCATAGAGGGCTATGGTGAAAAAGGAAATATCTTCCGTTCAAAACTGGAAAGAAGCTTTCTGAGAAACTGCTCTGTGTTATGTTAATTCATCTCACAGAGTTACATCTTTCCCTTCAAGAAGCCTTTCGCTAAGGCTGTTCTTGTGGAATTGGCAAAGGGATATTTGGAAGCCCATAGAGGGCTATGGTGAAAAAGGAAATATCTTCCGTTCAAAACTGGAAAGAAGCTTTCTGAGAAACTGCTCTGTGTTCTGTTAATTCATCTCACAGAGTTACATCTTTCCCTTCAAGTAGCCTTTCGCTAAGGCTCTTCTTGTGGAATTGGCAAAGGGATATTTGGAAGCCTATGGAGGACTATGGTGAAAAAGGAAATATCTTCCGTTCAAAACTGGAAAGAAGCTTTCTGAGAAACTGCTCTGTGTTCTGTTAATTCATCTCACAGAGTTACATCTTTTCCTTCAAGAAGCCTTTCGCTAAGGCTGTTCTTGTGGAATTGGCAAAGGGATATTTGGAAGCCCATAGAGGGCTACGGTGAAAAAGGAAATATCTTCCGTTCAAAACTGGAAAGAAGCTTTCTGAGAAACTGCTCTGTGTTCTGTTAATTCATCTCACAGAGTTACATCTTTCCCTTCAAGAAGCCTTTCGCTAAGGCTGTTCTTGTGGAATTGGCAAAGGGATATTTGGAAGCCCATAGAGGGCTATGGTGAAAAAGGAAATATCTTCCGTTCAAAACTGGAAAGAAGCTTTCTGAGAAACTGCTCTGTGTTCTGTTAATTCATCTCACAGAGTTACATCTTTCCCTTCAAGAAGCCTTTCGCTAAGGCTGTTCTTGTGGAATTGGCAAAGGGATATTTGGAAGCCCATAGAGGGCTATGGTGAAAAAGGAAATATCTTCCGTTCAAAACTGGAAAGAAGCTTTCTGAGAAACTGCTCTGTGTTCTGTTAATTCATCTCACAGAGTTACATCTTTCCCTTCAAGATGCCTTTCGCTAAGGCTGTTTTTGTGGAATTGGCAAAGGGATATTTGGAAGCCCATAGAGGGCTATGGTGAAAAAGGAAATATCTTCCGTTCAACACTGGAAAGAAGCTTTCTGAGAAACTGCTCTGTGTTCTGTTAATTCATCTCACACAGTTACATCTTTCCCTTCAAGAAGCCTTTCGCTAAGGCTGTTCTTGTGGAATTGGCAAAGGGATATTTGGAAGCCCATAGAGGGCTATGGTGAAAAAGGAAATATCTTCCGTTCAAAACTGGAAAGAAGCTTTCTCAGAAACTGCTCTGTGTTCTGTTAATTCATCTCACAGTGTTACATCTTTCCCTTCAAGAAGCCTTTCGCTAAGGCTGTTCTTGGGGAATTGGCAAAGGGATATTTGGAAGCCCATAGAGGGCTATGGTGAAAAAGGAAATATCTTCCGTTCAAAACAGGAAAGAAGCTTTCTGAGAAACTGCTCTGTGTTCTGTTAATTCATCTCACAGAGTTACATCTTTCCCTTCAAGAAGCCTTTCGCTAAGGCTGTTCTTGTGGAATTGGCAAAGGGATATTTGGAAGCCCATAGAGGGCTATGGTGAAAAAGGAAATATCTTCCGTTCAAAACTGGAAAGAAGCTTTCTGAGAAACTGCTCTGTGTTTTGTTAATTCATCTCACAGAGTTACATCTTTCCCTTCAAGAAGCCTTTCGCTAAGGCTGTTCTTGTGGAATTGGCAAAGGGATATTTGGAAGCCCATAGAGGGCTATGGTGAAAAAGGAAATATCTTCCGTTCAAAACTGGAAAGAAGCTTTCTGAGAAACTGCTCTGTGTTCTGTTAATTCATCTCACAGAGTTACATCTTTCCCTTCAAGAAGCCTTTCGCTAAGGCTGTTCTTGTGGAATTGGCAAAGGGATATTTGGAAGCCCATACAGGGCTATGGTGAAAAAGGAAATATCTTCCGTTCAAAACTGGAAAGAAGCTTTCTGAGAAACTGCTCTGTGTTCTGTTAATTCATCTCACAGAGTTACATCTTTCCCTTCAAGAGGCCTTTCGCTAAGTCTGTTCTTGTGGAATTGGCAAAGTTATATTTGGAAGCCCATAAAGGGCTATGGTGAAAAAGGAAATATCTTCCGTTCAAAACTTGAAAGAAGCTTTCTGAGAAACTGCTCTGTGTTCTGTTAATTCATCTCACAGAGTTACATCTTTCCCTTCAAGAAGCCTTTCGCTAAGGCTGTTCTTGTGGAATTGGCAAAGGGATATTTGGAAGCCCATAGAGGTCTATGGTGAAAAAGGAAATATCTTCCGTTCAAAACTGGAAAGAAGATTTCTGAGAAACTGCTCTGTGCTCTGTTAATTCATCTCACAGAGTTACATCTTTCCCTTCAAGAAGCCTTTCGCTAAGGCTGTTCTTGTGGAATTGGCAAAGGGATATTTGGAAGCCCATAGAGGGCTATGGTGAAAAAGGAAATATCTTCCGTTCAAAACTGGAAAGAAGCTTTCTGAGAAACTGCTCTGTGTTCTGTTAATTCATCTCACAGAGTTACATCTTTCCCTTCAAGAAGCCTTTCGCTAAGGCTGTTCTTGTGGAATTGGCAAAGGGATATTTGGAAGCCCATAGAGGGCTATGGTGAAAAAGGAAATATCTTCCGTTCAAAACTGGAAAGAAGCTTTCTGAGAAACTGCTCTGTGTTCTGTTAATTCATCTCACAGAGTTACATCTTTCTCTTCAAGAAGCCTTTCGCTGAGGCTGTTCTTGTGGAATTGGCAAAGGGATATTTGGAAGCCCATAGAGGGCTATGGTGAAAAAGGAAATATCTTCCGTTCAAAACAGGAAAGAAGCTTTCTGAGAAACTGCTCTGTGTTCTGTTAATTCATCTCACAGAGTTACATCTTTCCCTTCAAGAAGCCTTTCGCTAAGGCTGTTCTTGTGGAATTGGCAAAGGGATATTTGGAAGCCCATAGAGGGCTATGGTGAAAAAGGAAATATCTTCCGTTCAAAACTGGAAAGAAGCTTTCTGAGAAATTGCTCTGTGTTCTGTTAATTCATCTCACAGAGTTACATCTTTGTCTTGAAGAAGCCTTTGGCTAAGGCTGTTCTTGTGCAATTGGCAAAGGGATATTTGGAAGAACATAGAGGGCTATCGTGAAAAAGGAAATATCTTCCGTTCAAAATTGGAAAGAAGCTTTCTGAGAAACTGCTCTGTGTTCTGTTAATTCATCTCACAGAGTTACATCTTTCCCTTCAAGAAGCCTTTAGCTAAGGCTGTTCTTGGGGAATTGGCAAAGGGATATTTGGAAGCCCATAGAGGGCTATGGTGAAAAAGGAAATATCTTCCGTTCAAAACTGGAAAGAAGCTTTCTTAGAAACTGCTCTGTGTTCTGTTAATTTATCTCACAGAGTTACATCTTTCCCTTCAAGAAGCCTTTCGCTAAGGCTGTTCTTGTGGAATTGGCAAAGGGATATTTGGAAGCCCATAGAGGGCTATGGTGAAAAAGGAAATATCTTCCGTTCAAAACTGGAAAGAAGCTTTCTGAGAAACTGCTCTGTGTTTTGTTAATTCATCTCACAGAGTTACATCTTTCCCTTCCAGAAGCCTTTCGCTAAGGCTGTTCTTGTGGAATTGGCAAAGGGATATTTGGAAGCCCATAGAGGGCTATGGTGAAAAAGGAAATATCTTCCGTTCAAAACTGGAAAGATGCTTTCTGAGAAACTGCTCTGTGTTCTGTTAATTCATCTCACAGAGTTACATCTTTCCCTTCAAGAAGCCTTTCGCTAAGGCTGTTCTTGTGGAATTGGCAAAGGGATATTTGGAAGCCCATACAGGGCTATGGTGAAAAAGGAAATATCTTCCGTTCAAAACTGGAAAGAAGCTTTCTGAGAAACTGCTCTGTGTTCTGTTAATTCATCTCACAGAGTTACATCTTTCCCTTCAAGAGGCCTTTCGCTAAGTCTGTTCTTGTGGAATTGGCAAAGTTATATTTGGAAGCCCATAGAGGGCTATGGTGAAAAAGGAAATATCTTCCGTTCAAAACTGGAAAGAAGCTTTCTGAGAAACTGCTCTGTGTTCTGTTAATTCATCTCACAGAGTTACATCTTTCCCTTCAAGAAGCCTTTCGCTAAGGCTCTTCTTGTGGAATTGGCAAAGGGATATTTGGAAGCCTATGGAGGGCTATGGTGAAAAAGGAAATATCTTCCGTTCAAAACTGGAAAGAAGCTTTCTGAGAAACTGCTCTGTGTTCTGTTAATTCATCTCACAGAGTTACATATTTTCCTTCAAGAAGCCTTTCGCTAAGGCTGTTCTTGTGGAATTGGCAAAGGGATATTTGGAAGCCCTAGAGGGCTACGGTGAAAAAGGAAATATCTTCCGTTCAAAACTGGAAAGAAGCTTTCTGAGAAACTGCTCTGTGTTCTGTTAATTCATCTCACAGAGTTACATCTTTCCCTTCTAGAAGTCTTTCGCTAAGGCTGTTCTTGTAGAATTGGCAAAGGGATATTTGGAAGCCCATAGAGGGCTATGGTGAAAAAGGAAATATCTTCCGTTCAAAACTGGAAAGAAGCTTTCTGAGAAACTGCTCTGTGTTCTGTTAATTCATCTCACAGAGTTACATCTTTCCCTTCAAGAAGCCTTTCGCTAAGGCTGTTCTTGTGGAATTGGCAAAGGGATATTTGGAAGCCCATAGAGGGCTATGGTGAAAAAGGAAATATCTTCCGTTCAAAACTGGAAAGAAGCTTTCTGAGAAACTGCTCTGTGTTCTGTTAATTCATCTCACAGAGTTACATCTTTGTCTTGAAGAAGCCTTTCGCTAAGGCTGTTCTTGTGCAATTGGCAAAGGGATATTTGGAAGCCCATAAGGGGCTATCGTGAAAAAGGTAATATCTTCCGTTCAAAACTGGAAAGAAGCTTTCTGAGAAACTGCTCTGTGTTCTGTTAATTCATCTCACAGAGTTACATCTTTCCCTTCAAGAAGCCTTTGTCTAAGGCTGTTCTTGGGGAATTGGCAAAGGGATATTTGGAAGCCCATAGAGGGCTATGGTGAAAAAGGAAATATCTTCCGTTCAAAACTGGAAAGAAGCTTTCTGAGAAACTGCTCTGTGTTCTGTTAATTCATCTCACAGCGTTACATCTTTGTCTTGAAGAAGCCTTTCGCTAAGGCTGTTCTTGTGCAATTGGCAAAGGGATATTTGGAAGCCCATAGAGGGCTATCGTGAAAAAGGAAATATCTTCCGTTCAAAACTGGAAAGAAGCTTTCTGAGAAACTGCTCTGTGTTCTGTTAATTCATCTCACAGAGTTACATCTTTCCCTTCAAGAAGCCTTTAGCTAAGGCTGTTCTTGGGGAATTGGCAAAGGGATATTTGGAAGCCCATAGAGGGCTATGGTGAAAAAGGAAATATCTTCCGTTCAAAACTGGAAAGAAGCTTTCTTAGAAACTGCTCTGTGTTCTGTTAATTCATCTCACAGAGTTACATCTTTCCCTTCAAGAAGCCTTTCGCTAAGGCTGTTCTTGTGGAATTGGCAAAGGGATATTTGGAAGCCCCTAGAGGGCTATGGTGAAAAAGGAAATATCTTCCGTTCAAAACTGGAAAGAAGCTTTCTGAGAAACTGCTCTGTGTTCTGTTCATTCATCTCACAGAGTTACATCTTTCCCTTCAAGAAGCCTTTCGCTAAGGCTGTTCTTGGGGAATTGGCAAAGGGATATTTGGAAGCCCATAGAGGGCTATGGTGAAAAAGGAAATATCTTCCGTTCAAAACTGGAAAGAAGCTTTCTGAGAAACTGCTCTGTGTTCTGTTAATTCATCTCACAGAGTTACATCTTTCCCTTCAAGAAGCCTTTAGCTAAGGCTGTTCTTGGGGAATTGGCAAAGGGATATTTGGAAGGCCATAGAGGGCTATGGTGAAAAAGGAAATATCTTCCGTTCAAAACTGGAAAGAAGCTTTCTGAGAAACTGCTCTGTGTTCTGTTAATTCTTCTCACAGAGTTACATCTTTCCCTTCAAGGAGCCTTTCGCTAAGGCTGTTCTTGTGGAATTGGCAAAGGGATATTTGGAAGCCCATAGAGGCTATGGTGAAAAAGGAAATATCTTCCGTTCAAAACAGGAAAGAAGCTTTCTGAGAAACTGCTCTGTGTTCTGTTAATTCATCTCACAGAGTTACATCTTTCCCTTCAAGAAGCCTTTCGCTAAGGCTGTTCTTGTGGAATTGGCAAAGGGATATTTGGAAGCCCATAGAGGGCTATGGTGAAAAAGGAAATATCTTCCGTTCAAAACTGGAAAGAAGCTTTCTGAGAAACTGCTCTGTGTTCTGTTAATTCATCTCACAGAGTTACATCTTTGTCTTGAAGAAGCCTTTCGCTAAGGCTGTTCTTGCACAATTGGCAAAGGGATATTTGGAAGCCCATAGAGGGCTATCGTGAAAAAGGAAATATCTTCCGTTCAAAACTGGAAAGAAGCTTTCTGAGAAACTGCTCTGTGTTCTGTTAATTCATCTCACAGAGTTACATCTTTCCCTTGAAGAAGCCTTTCGCTAAGGCTGTTCTTGGGGAATTGGCAAAGGGATATTTGGAAGCCCATAGAGGGCTATGGTGAAAAAGGAAATATCTTCCGTTCAAAACTGGAAAGAAGGTTTCTGAAAAACTGCTCTGTGTTCTGTTAATTCATCTAACAGAGTTACATCTTTCCCTTCAAGATGCCTTTCGCTAAGGCTGTTCTTGTGGAATTGGCAAAGGGATATTTGGAAGCCCATAGAGGGCTATGGTGAAAAAGGAAATATCTTCCGTTCAAAACTGGAAAGAAGCTTTCTGAGAAACTGCTCTGTGTTCTGTTAATTCATCTCACAGAGTTACATCTTTCCCTTCAAGAAGCCTTTCGCTAAGGCTGTTCTTGTGGAATTGGCAAAGGTATATTTGGAAGCCCATAGAGGGCTATGGTGAAAAAGGAAATATCTTCCGTTCAAAACTGGAAAGAAGCTTTCTGAGAAACTGCTCTGTGTTCTGTTAATTCATCTCACAGAGTTACATCTTTCCCTTCAAGAAGCCTTTCGCTAAGGCTGTTCTTGTGGAATTGGCAAAGGGATATTTGGAAGCCCATAGAGGGCTATGGTGAAAAAGGAAATATCTTCCTTTCAAAACTGGAAAGAAGCTTTCTGAGAAACTGCTCTGTGTCTGTTAATTCATCTCACAGCGTTACATCTTTGTCTTGAAGGAGCCTTTCGCTAAGGCTGTTCTTGTGCAATTGGCAAAGGGATATTTGGAAGCCCATAGAGGGCTATCGTGAAAAAGGAAATATCTTCCGTTCAAAACTGGAAAGAAGCTTTCTGAGAAACTGCTCTGTGTTCTGTTGATTCATCTCACAGAGTTACATCTTTCCCTTCAGGAAGCCTTTAGCTAAGGCTGTTCTTGGGGAATTGGCAAAGGGATATTTGGAAGCCCATAGAGGGCTATGGTGAAAAAGGAAATATCTTCCGTTCAAAACTGGAAAGAAGCTTTCTGAGAAACTGCTCTGTGTTCTGTTAATTCATCTCACAGAGTTACATCTTTCCCTTCAAGAAGCCTTTCGCTAAGGCTGTTCTTGTGGAATTGGCAAAGGGATATTTGGAAGCCCCTAGAGGTCTATGGTGAAAAAGGAAATATCTTCCGTTCAAAACTGGAAAGAAGCTTTCTGAGAAACTGCTCTGTGTTCTGTTCATTCATCTCACAGAGTTACATCTTTCCCTTCAAGAAGCCTTTCGCTAAGGCTGTTCTTGTGGAATTGGCAAAGGGATATTTGGAAGCCCATAGAGGGCTATGGTGAAAAAGGAAATATCTTCCGTTCAAAACTGGAAAGAAGCTTTCTGAGAAACTGCTCTGTGTTCTGTTAATTCATCTCACAGAGTTACATCTTTCCCTTCAAGAAGCCTTTCGCTAAGGCTGTTCTTGTGGAATTGGCAAAGGGATATTTGGAAGCCCATAGAGGGCTATGGTGAAAAAGGAAATATCTTCCGTTCAAAACTGGAAAGAAGCTTTCTGAGAAACTGCTCTGTGTTCTGTTAATTCATCTCACAGAGTTACATCTTTCCCTTCAAGAAGCCTTTCGCTGAGGCTGTTCTTGTGGAATTGGCAAAGGGATATTTGGAAGCCCATAGAGGGCTATGGTGAAAAAGGAAATATCTTCCGTTCAAAACAGGAAAGAAGCTTTCTGAGAAACTGCTCTGTGTTCTGTTAATTCATCTCACAGAGTTACATCTTTCCCTTCAAGAAGCTTTTCGCTAAGGCTGTTCTTGTGGAATTGGCAAAGGGATATTTGGAAGCCCATAGAGGGCTATGGTGAAAAAGGAAATATCTTCCGTTCAAAACTGGAAAGAAGCTTTCTGAGAAACTGCTCTGTGTTCTGTTAATTCATCTCACAGAGTTACATCTTTCCCTTCAAGAAGCCTTTCGCTAAGGCTGTTCTTGTGGAATTGGCAAAGGGATATTTGGAAGCCCTTAGAGGGCTATGGTGAAAAAGGAAATATCTTCCGTTCAAAACTGGAAAGAAGCTTTCTGAGAAACTGCTCTGTGTTCTGTTAATTCATCTCACAGAGTTACATCTTTCCCTTCAAGAAGCCTTTCGCTAAGGCTCTTCTTGTGGAATTGGCAAAGGGATATTTGGAAGCCTATGGAGGGCTATGGTGAAAAAGGAAATATCTTCCGTTCAAAACTGGAAAGAAGCTTTCTGAGAAACTGCTCTGTGTTCTGTTAATTCATCTCACAGAGTTACATCTTTTCCTTCAAGAAGCCTTTCGCTAAGGCTGTTCTTGTGGAATTGGCAAAGGGATATTTGGAAGCCCATACAGGGCTATGGTGAAAAAGGAAATATCTTCCGTTCAACACTGGAAAGAAGCTTTCTGAGAAACTGCTCTGTGTTCTGTTAATTCATCTCACACAGTTACATCTTTCCCTTCAAGAAGCCTTTCGCTAAGGCTGTTCTTGTGGAATTGGCAAAGGGATATTTGGAAGCCCATAGAGGGCTATGGTGAAAAAGGAAATATCTTCCGTTCAAAACTGGAAAGAAGCTTTCTGAGAAACTGCTCTGTGTTCTGTTAATTCATCTCACAGTGTTACATCTTTCCCTTCAAGAAGCCTTTCGCTAAGGCTGTTCTTGTGGAATTGGCAAAGGGATATTTGGAAGCCCATAGAGGGCTACGGTGAAAAAGGAAATATCTTCCGTTCAAAACTGGAAAGAAGCTTTCTGAGAAACTGCTCTGTGTTCTGTTAATTCATCTCACAGAGTTACATCTTTCCCTTCAAGAAGCCTTTCGCTGAGGCTGTTCTTGTGGAATTGGCAAAGGGATATTTGGAAGCCCATAGAGGGCTATGGTGAAAAAGGAAATATCTTCCGTTCAAAACTGGAAAGAAGCTTTCTGAGAAACTGCTCTGTGTTCTGTTAATTCATCTCACAGAGTTACATCTTTCCCTTGAAGAAGCCTTTCGCTAAGGCTGTTCTTGTGGAATTGGCAAAGGGATATTTGGAAGCCCATAGAGGGCTATGGTGAAAAAGGAAATATCTTCCGTTCAAAACTGGAAAGAAGCTTTCTGAGAAACTGCTCTGTGTTCTGTTAATTCATCTCACAGAGTTACATCTTTCCCTTCAAGAAGCCTTTCGCTAAGGCTGTTCTTGTGGAATTGGCAAAGGGATATTTGGAAGCCCATAGAGGGCTATGGTGAAAAAGGAAATATCTTCCGTTCAAAACTGAAAGAAGCTTTCTGAGAAACTGCTCTGTGTTCTGTTAATTCATCTCACAGAGTTACATCTTTCCCTTCAAGAAACCTTTCTCTAAGGCTCTTCTTGTGGAATTGGCAAAGGGATATTTGGAAGCCTATGGAGGGCTATGGTGAAAAAGGAAATACCTTCCGTTCAAAACTGGAAAGAAGCTTTCTGAGAAACTGCTCTGTGTTCTGTTAATTCATCTCACAGAGTTACATCTTTTCCTTCAAGAAGCCTTTCGCTAAGGCTGTTCTTGTGGAATTGGCAAAGGGATATTTGGAAGCCCATAGAGGGCTACGGTGAAAAAGGAAATATCTTCCGTTCAAAACTGGAAAGAAGCTTTCTGAGAAACTGCTCTGTGTTCTGTTAATTCATCTCACAGAGTTACATCTTTCCCTTCAAGAAGTCTTTCGCTAAGGCTGTTCTTGTGGAATTGGCAAAGGGATATTTGGAAGCCCATAGAGGGCTATGGTAAAAAAGGAAATATCTTCCGTTCAAAACAGGAAAGAAGCTTTCTGAGAAACTGCTCTGTGTTCTGTTAATTCATCTCACAGAGTTACATCTTTCCCTTCAAGAAGCCTTTCGCTGAGGCTGTTCTTGTGGAATTGGCAAAGGGATATTTGGAAGCCCATAGAGGGCTATGGTGAAAAAGGAAATATCTTCCGTTCAAAACTGGAAAGAAGCTTTCTGAGAAACTGCTCTGTGTTCTGTTAATTCATCTCACAGAGTTACATCTTTCCCTTCAAGAAGCCTTTCGCTAAGGCTGTTCTTGTGGAATTGGCAAAGGGATATTTGGAAGCCCATAGAGGGCTAGGGTGAAAAAGGAAATATCTTCCGTTCAAAACTAGAAAGTAGCTTTCTGAGAAACTGCTCTGTGTTCTGTTAATTCATCTCACAGAGTTACATCTTTCCCTTCAAGAAGCCTTTCGCTGAGGCTGTTCTTGTGGAATTGGCAAAGGGATATTTGGAAGCCCATAGAGGGCTATGGTGAAAAAGGAAATATCTTCCGTTCAAAACTGGAAAGAAGCTTTCTGAGAAACTGCTCTGTGTTCTGTTAATTCATCTCACAGAGTTACATCTTTCCCTTCAAGAAGCCTTTCGCTAAGGCTGTTCTTGTGGAATTGGCAAAGGGATATTTGGAAGCCCATAGAGGGCTTTGGTGAAAAAGAAATATCTTCCGTTCAAAACTGGAAAGAAGCTTTCTGAGAAACTGTTCTGTGTTCTGTTAATTCATCTCACAGAGTTACATCTTTCCCTTCAAGAAGCCTTTCGCTAAGGCTGTTCTTGTGGAATTGGCAAAGGGATATTTGGAAGCCCATAGAGGGCTATGGTGAAAAAGGAAATATCTTCCGTTCAAAAGAGGAAAGAAGCTTTCTGAGAAACTGCTCTGTGTTCTGTTAATTCATCTCACAGAGTTACATCTTTCCCTTGAAGAAGCCTTTCGCTAAGGCTGTTCTTGTGGAATTGGCAAAGGGATATTTGGAAGCCCATAGAGGGCTATGGTGAAAAAGGAAATATCTTCCTTTCAAAACTGGAAAGAAGCTTTCTGAGAAACTGCTCTGTGTCTGTTAATTCATCTCACAGCGTTACATCTTTGTCTTGAAGGAGCCTTTCGCTAAGGCTGTTCTTGTGCAATTGGCAAAGGGATATTTGGAAGCCCATAGAGGGCTATCTTGAAAAAGGAAATATCTTCCGTTCAAAACTGGAAAGAAGCTTTCTGAGAAACTGCTCTGTGTTCTGTTGATTCATCTCACAGAGTTACATCTTTCCCTTCAAGAAGCCTTTAGCTAAGGCTGTTCTTGGGGAATTGGCAAAGGGATATTTGGAAGCCCATAGAGGGCTATGGTGAAAAAGGAAATATCTTCCGTTCAAAACTGGAAAGAAGCTTTCTTAGAAACTGCTCTGTGTTCTGTTAATTCATCTCACAGAGTTACATCTTTCCCTTCAAGAAGCCTTTCGCTAAGGCTGTTCTTGTGGAATTGGCAAAGGGATATTTGGAAGCCCCTAGAGGGCTATGGTGAAAAAGGAAATATCTTCCGTTCAAAACTGGAAAGAAGCTTTCTGAGAAACTGCTCTGTGTTCTGTTAATTCATCTCACAGAGTTACATCTTTCCCTTCAAGAAGCCTTTCGCTAAGGCTGTTCTTGTGGAATTTGCAAAGGGATATTTGGAAGCCCATAGAGGGCTATGGTGAAAAAGGAAATATCTTCCGTTCAAAACTGGAAAGAAGCTTTCTGAGAAACTGCTCTGTGTTCTGTTAATTCATCTCACAGAGTTACATCTTTCCCTTCTAGAAGTCTTTCGCTAAGGCTGTTCTTGTGGAATTGGCAAAGGGATATTTGGAATCCCATAGAGGGCTATGGTGAAAAAGGAAATATCTTCCGTTCAAAACTGGAAAGAAGCTTTCTGAGAAACTGCTCTGTGTTCTGTTAATTCATCTCACAGAGTTACATCTTTCCCTTCAAGAAGCCTTTTGCTAAGGCTGTTCTTGTGGAATTGGCAAAGGGATATTTGGAAGCCCATAGAGGGCTATGGTGAAAAAGGAAATATCTTCCGTTCAAAACTGGAAAGAAGCTTTCTGAGAAACTGCTCTGTGTTCTGTTAATTCATCTCACAGAGTTACATCTTTCCCTTCAAGAAGCCTTTCGCTAAGGCTGTTAATGTGGAATTGGCAAAGGGATATTTGGAAGCCCATAGAGGGCTATGGTGAAAAAGGAAATATCTTCCGTTCAAAACTGGAAAGAAGCTTTCTGAGAAACTGCTCTGTGTTCTGTTAATTCATCTCACAGAGTTACATCTTTCCCTTCAAGAAGCCTTTCGCTGAGGCTGTTCTTGTGGAATTGGCAAAGGGATATTTGGAAGCCCATAGAGGGCTATGGTGAAAAAGGAAATATCTTCCGTTCAAAACAGGAAAGAAGCTTTCTGAGAAACTGCTCTGTGTTCTGTTAATTCATCTCACAGAGTTACATCTTTCCCTTCAAGAAGCCTTTCGCTAAGGCTGTTCTTGTGGAATTGGCAAAGGGATATTTGGAAGCCCATAGAGGGCTATGGTGAAAAAGGAAATATCTTCCGTTCAAAACTGGAAAGAAGCTTTCTGAGAAACTGCTCTGTGTTCTGTTAATTCATCTCACAGAGTTACATCTTTCCCTTCAAGAAGCCTTTCGCTAAGGCTGTTCTTGTGGAATTGGCAAAGGGATATTTGGAAGCCCATAGAGGGCTATGGTGAAAAAGGAAATATCTTCCGTTCAAAACTGGAAAGAAGCTTTCTGAGAAACTGCTCTGTGTTCTGTTAATTCATCTCACAGAGTTACATCTTTCCCTTCAAGAAGCCTTTCGCTGAGGCTGTTCTTTTGGAATTGGCAAAGGGATATTTGGAAGCCCATAGAGGGCTATGGTGAAAAAGGAAATATCTTCCGTTCAAAACAGGAAAGAAGCTTTCTGAGAAACTGCTCTGTGTTCTGTTAATTCATCTCACAGAGTTATATCTTTCCCTTCAAGAAGCTTTTCGCTAAGGCTGTTCTTGTGGAATTGGCAAAGGGATATTTGGAAGCCCATAGAGGGCTATGGTGAAAAAGGAAATATCTTCCGTTCAAAACTGGAAAGAAGCTTTCTGAGAAACTGCTCTGTGTTCTGTTAATTCATCTCACAGAGTTACATCTTTCCCTTCAAGAAGTCTTTCGCTAAGGCTGTTCTTGTGGAATTGGCAAAGGGATATTTGGAAGCCCATAGAGGGCTATGGTGAAAAAGGAAATATCTTCCGTTCAAAACTGGAAAGAAGCTTTCTGAGAAACTGCTCTGTGTTCTGTTAATTCATCTCACAGAGTTACATCTTTCCCTTCAAGAAGCCTTTCGCTAAGGCTCTTCTTGTGGAATTGGCAAAGGGATATTTGGAAGCCTATGGAGGGCTATGGTGAAAAAGGAAATATCTTCCGTTCAAAACTGGAAAGAAGCTTTCTGAGAAACTGCTCTGTGTTCTGTTAATTCATCTCACAGAGTTACATCTTTTCCTTCAAGAAGCCTTTCGCTAAGGCTGTTCTTGTGGAATTGGCAAAGGGATATTTGGAAGCCCATAGAGGGCTACGGTGAAAAAGGAAATATCTTCCGTTCAAAACTGGAAAGAAGCTTTCTGAGAAACTGCTCTGTGTTCTGTTAATTCATCTCACAGAGTTACATCTTTCCCTTCAAGAAGCCTTTCGCTAAGGCTGTTCTTGTGGAATTGGCAAAGGGATATTTGGAAGCCCATAGAGGGCTATGGTGAAAAAGGAAATATCTTCCGTTCAAAAGTGGAAAGAAGCTTTCTGAGAAACTGCTCTGTGTTCTGTTAATTCATCTCACAGAGTTACATCTTTCCCTTCAAGATGCCTTTCGCTAAGGCTGTTTTTGTGGAATTGGCAAAGGGATATTTGGAAGCCCATAGAGGGCTATGGTGAAAAAGGAAATATCTTCCGTTCAACACTGGAAAGAAGCTTTCTGAGAAACTGCTCTGTGTTCTGTTAATTCATCTCACACAGTTACATCTTTCCCTTCAAGAAGCCTTTCGCTAAGGCTGTTCTTGTGGAATTGGCAAAGGGATATTTGGAAGCCCATAGAGGGCTATGGTGAAAAAGGAAATATCTTCCGTTCAAAACTGGAAAGAAGCTTTCTGAGAAACTGCTCTGTGTTCTGTTAATTCATCTCAAAGTGTTACATCTTTCCCTTCAAGAAGCCTTTCGCTAAGGCTGTTCTTGTGGAATTGGCAAAGGGATATTTGGAAGACCATAGAGGGCTACGGTGAAAAAGGAAATATCTTCCGTTCAAAACTGGAAAGAAGCTTTCTGAGAAACTGCTCTGTGTTCTGTTAATTCATCTCACAGAGTTACATCTTTCCCTTCAAGAAGCCTTTCGCTGAGGCTGTTCTTGTGGAATTGGCAAAGGGATATTTGGAAGCCCATAGAGGGCTATGGTGAAAAAGGAAATATCTTCCGTTCAAAACAGGAAAGAAGCTTTCTGAGAAACTGCTCTGTGTTCTGTTAATTCATCTCACAGAGTTACATCTTTCCCTTGAAGAAGCCTTTCGCTAAGGCTGTTCTTGTGGAATTGGCAAAGGGATATTTGGAAGCCCATAGAGGGCTATGGTGAAAAAGGAAATATCTTCCGTTCAAAACTGGAAAGAAGCTTTCTGAGAAACTGCTCTGTGTTCTGTTAATTCATCTCACAGAGTTACATCTTTCCCTTCAAGAATCCTTTCGCTAAGGCTGTTCTTGTGGAATTGGCAAAGGGATATTTGGAAGCCCATAGAGGGCTATGGTGAAAAAGGAAATATCTTCCGTTCAAAACTGAAAGAAGCTTTCTGAGAAACTGCTCTGTGTTCTGTTAATTCATCTCACAGAGTTACATCTTTCCCTTCAAGAAACCTTTCTCTAAGGCTCTTCTTGTGGAATTGGCAAAGGGATATTTGGAAGCCTATGGAGGGCTATGGTGAAAAAGGAAATATCTTCCGTTCAAAACTGGAAAGAAGCTTTCTGAGAAACTGCTCTGTGTTCTGTTAATTCATCTCACAGAGTTACATCTTTTCCTTCAAGAAGCCTTTCGCTAAGGCTGTTCTTGTGGAATTGGCAAAGGGATATTTGGAAGCCCATAGAGGGCTACGGTGAAAAAGGAAATATCTTCCGTTCAAAACTGGAAAGAAGCTTTCTGAGAAACTGCTCTGTGTTCTGTTAATTCATCTCACAGAGTTACATCTTTTCCTTCAAGAAGCCTTTCGCTAAGGCTGTTCTTGTGGAATTGGCAAAGGGATATTTGGAAGCCCATAGAGGGCTACGGTGAAAAAGGAAATATCTTCCGTTCAAAACTGGAAAGAAGCTTTCTGAGAAACTGCTCTGTGTTCTGTTAATTCATCTCACAGAGTTACATCTTTCCCTTCAAGAAGTCTTTCGCTAAGGCTGTTCTTGTGGAATTGGCAAAGGGATATTTGGAAGCCCATAGTGGGCTATGGTAAAAAAGGAAATATCTTCCGTTCAAAACTGGAAAGAAGCTTTCTGAGAAACTGCTCTGTGTTCTGTTAATTCATCTCACAGAGTTACATCTTTCCCTTCAAGAAGCCTTTCGCTAAGGCTGTTCTTGTGGAATTGGCAAAGGGATATTTGGAAGCCCATAGAGGGCTATGGTGAAAAAGGAAATATCTTCCGTTCAAAACTGGAAAGAAGCTTTCTGAGAAACTGCTCTGTGTTCTGTTAATTCATCCCACAGAGTTACATCTTTCCCTTCAAGAAGCCTTTCGCTAAGGCTGTTCTTGTGGAATTGGCAAAGGGATATTTGGAAGCCCATAGAGGGCTAGGGTGAAAAAGGAAATATCTTCCGTTCAAAACTGGAAAGAAGCTTTCTGAGAAACTGCTCTGTGTTCTGTTAATTCATCTCACAGAGTTACATCTTTCCCTTCAAGAAGCCTTTCGCTAAGGCTGTTCTTGTGGAATTGGCAAAGGGATATTTGGAAGCCCATAGAGGGCTTTGGTGAAAAAGAAATATCTTCCGTTCAAAACTGGAAAGAAGCTTTCTGAGAAACTGCTCTGTGTTCTGTTAATTCATCTCACAGAGTTACATCTTTCCCTTCAAGAAGCCTTTCGCTAAGGCTGTTCTTGTGGAATTGGCAAAGGGATATTTGGAAGCCCATAGAGGGCTATGGTGAAAAGGGAAATATCTTCCGTTCAAAAGAGGAAAGAAGCTTTCTGAGAAACTGCTCTGTGTTCTGTTAATTCATCTCACAGAGTTACATCTTTCCCTTGAAGAAGCCTTTCGCTAAGGCTGTTCTTGTGGAATTGGCAAAGGGATATTTGGAAGCCCATAGAGGGCTATGGTGAAAAAGGAAATATCTTCCTTTCAAAACTGGAAAGAAGCTTTCTGAGAAACTGCTCTGTGTCTGTTAATTCATCTCACAGCGTTACATCTTTGTCTTGAAGGAGCCTTTCGCTAAGGCTGTTCTTGTGCAATTGGCAAAGGGATATTTGGAAGCCCATAGAGGGCTATCTTGAAAAAGGAAATATCTTCCGTTCAAAACTGGAAAGAAGCTTTCTGAGAAACTGCTCTGTGTTCTGTTGATTCATCTCACAGAGTTACATCTTTCCCTTCAAGAAGCCTTTAGCTAAGGCTGTTCTTGGGGAATTGGCAAAGGGATATTTGGAAGCCCATAGAGGGCTATGGTGAAAAAGGAAATATCTTCCGTTCAAAACTGGAAAGAAGCTTTCTTAGAAACTGCTCTGTGTTCTGTTAATTCATCTCACAGAGTTACATCTTTCCCTTCAAGAAGCCTTTCGCTAAGGCTGTTCTTGTGGAATTGGCAAAGGGATATTTGGAACCCCCTAGAGGGCTATGGTGAAAAAGGAAATATCTTCCGTTCAAAACTGGAAAGAAGCTTTCTGAGAAACTGCTCTGTGTTCTGTTAATTCATCTCACAGAGTTACATCTTTCCCTTCAAGAAGCCTTTCGCTAAGGCTGTTCTTGTGGAATTGGCAAAGGGATATTTGGAAGCCCATAGAGGGCTATGGTGAAAAAGGAAATATCTTCCGTTCAAAACTGGAAAGAAGCTTTCTGAGAAACTGCTCTGTGTTCTGTTAATTCATCTCACAGAGTTACATCTTTCCCTTCTAGAAGTCTTTCGCTAAGGCTGTTCTTGTGGAATTGGCAAAGGGATATTTGGAATCCCATAGAGGGCTATGGTGAAAAAGGAAATATCTTCCGTTCAAAACTGGAAAGAAGCTTTCTGAGAAACTGCTCTGTGTTCTGTTAATTCATCTCACAGAGTTACATCTTTCCCTTCAAGAAGCCTTTCGCTAAGGCTGTTCTTGTGGAATTGGCAAAGGGATATTTGGAAGCCCATAGAGGGCTATGGTGAAAAAGGAAATATCTTCCGTTCAAAACTGGAAAGAAGCTTTCTGAGAAACTGCTCTGTGTTCTGTTAATTCATCTCACAGAGTTACATCTTTCCCTTCAAGAAGCCTTTCGCTGAGGCTGTTCTTGTGGAATTGGCAAAGGGATATTTGGAAGCCCATAGAGGGCTATGGTGAAAAAGGAAATATCTTCCGTTCAAAACAGGAAAGAAGCTTTCTGAGAAACTGCTCTGTGTTCTGTTAATTCATCTCACAGAGTTACATCTTTCCCTTCAAGAAGCTTTTCGCTAAGGCTGTTCTTGTGGAATTGGCAAAGGGATATTTGGAAGCCCATAGAGGGCTATGGTGAAAAAGGAAATATCTTCCGTTCAAAACTGGAAAGAAGCTTTCTGAGAAACTGCTCTGTGTTCTGTTAATTCATCTCACAGAGTTACATCTTTCCCTTCAAGAAGCCTTTCGCTAAGGCTCTTCTTGTGGAATTGGCAAAGGGATATTTGGAAGCCTATGGAGGGCTATGGTGAAAAAGGAAATATCTTCCGTTCAAAACTGGAAAGAAGCTTTCTGAGAAACTGCTCTGTGTTCTGTTAATTCATCTCACAGAGTTACATCTTTTCCTTCAAGAAGCCTTTCGCTAAGGCTGTTCTTGTGGAATTGGCAAAGGGATATTTGGAAGCCCATAGAGGGCTACGGTGAAAAAGGAAATATCTTCCGTTCAAAACTGGAAAGAAGCTTTCTGAGAAACTGCTCTGTGTTCTGTTAATTCATCTCACAGAGTTACATCTTTCCCTTCAAGAAGCCTTTCGCTAAGGCTGTTCCTGTGGAATTGGCAAAGGGATATTTGGAAGCCCATAGAGGGCTATGGTGAAAAAGGAAATATCTTCCGTTCAAAAGTGGAAAGAAGCTTTCTGAGAAACTGCTCTGTGTTCTGTTAATTCATCTCACAGAGTTACATCTTTCCCTTCAAGATGCCTTTCGCTAAGGCTGTTTTTGTGGAATTGGCAAAGGGATATTTGGAAGCCCATAGAGGGCTATGGTGAAAAAGGAAATATCTTCCGTTCAACACTGGAAAGAAGCTTTCTGAGAAACTGCTCTGTGTTCTGTTAATTCATCTCACACAGTTACATCTTTCCCTTCAAGAAGCCTTTCGCTAAGGCTGTTCTTGTGGAATTGGCAAAGGGATATTTGGAAGCCCATAGAGGGCTATGGTGAAAAAGGAAATATCTTCCGTTCAAAACTGGAAAGAAGCTTTCTGAGAAACTGCTCTGTGTTCTGTTAATTCATCTCACAGTGTTACATCTTTCCCTTCAAGAAGCCTTTCGCTAAGGCTGTTCTTGTGGAATTGGCAAAGGGATATTTGGAAGCCCATAGAGGGCTACGGTGAAAAAGGAAATATCTTCCGTTCAAAACTGGAAAGAAGCTTTCTGAGAAACTGCTCTGTGTTCTGTTAATTCATCTCACAGAGTTACATCTTTCCCATCAAGAAGCCTTTCGCTGAGGCTGTTCTTGTGGAATTGGCAAAGGGATATTTGGAAGCCCATAGAGGGCTATGGTGAAAAAGGAAATATCTTCCGTTCAAAACAGGAAAGAAGCTTTCTGAGAAACTGCTCTGTGTTCTGTTAATTCATCTCACAGAGTTACATCTTTCCCTTCAAGAAGCCTTTCGCTAAGGCTGTTCTTGTGGAATTGGCAAAGGGATATTTGGAAGCCCATAGAGGGCTATGGTGAAAAAGGAAATATCTTCCGTTCAAAACTGGAAAGAAGCTTTCTGAGAAACTGCTCTGTGTTCTGTTAATTCATCTCACAGAGTTACATCTTTCCCTTCAAGAAGCCTTTCGCTAAGGCTGTTCTTGTGGAATTGGCAAAGGGATATTTGGAAGCCCATAGAGGGCTCTGGTGAAAAAGGAAATATCTTCCGTTCAAAACTGAAAGAAGCTTTCTGAGAAACTGCTCTGTGTTCTGTTAATTCATCTCAAAGAGTTACATCTTTCCCTTCAAGAAACCTTTCTCTAAGGCTCTTCTTGTGGAATTGGCAAAGGGATATTTGGAAGCCTATGGAGGGCTATGGTGAAAAAGGAAATATCTTCCGTTCAAAACTGGAAAGAAGCTTTCTGAGAAACTGCTCTGTGTTCTGTTAATTCATCTCACAGAGTTACATCTTTTCCTTCAAGAAGCCTTTCGCTAAGGCTGTTCTTGTGGAATTGGCAAAGGGATATTTGGAAGCCCATAGAGGGCTACGGTGAAAAAGGAAATATCTTCCGTTCAAAACTGGAAAGAAGCTTTCTGAGAAACTGCTCTGTGTTCTGTTAATTCATCTCACAGAGTTACATCTTTCCCTTCAAGAAGTCTTTCGCTAAGGCTGTTCTTGTGGAATTGGCAAAGGGATATTTGGAAGCCCATAGAGGGCTATGGTGAAAAAGGAAATATCTTCCGTTCAAAACTGGAAAGAAGCTTTCTGAGAAACTGCTCTGTGTTCTGTTAATTCATCTCACAGAGTTACATCTTTCCCTTCAAGAAGCCTTTCGCTAAGGCTGTTCTTGTGGAATTGGCAAAGGGATATTTGGAAGCCCATAGAGGGCTATGGTGAAAAAGGAAATATCTTCCGTTCAAAACTGGAAAGAAGCTTTCTGATAAACTGCTCTGTGTTCTGTTAATTCATCTAACAGAGTTACATCTTTCCCTTCAAGATGCCTTTCGCTAAGGCTGTTTTTGTGGAATTGGCAAAGGGATATTTGGAAGCCCATAGAGGGCTATGGTGAAAAAGGAAATATCTTCCGTTCAACACTGGAAAGAAGCTTTCTGAGAAACTGCTCTGTGTTCTGTTAATTCATCTCACACAGTTACATCTTTCCCTTCAAGAAGCCTTTCGCTAAGGCTGTTCTTGTGGAATTGGCAAAGGGATATTTGGAAGCCCATAGAGGGCTATGGTGAAAAAGGAAATATCTTCCGTTCAAAACTGGAAAGAAGCTTTCTGAGAAACTGCTCTGTGTTCTGTTAATTCATCTCACAGTGTTACATCTTTCCCTTCAAGAAGCCTTTCGCTAAGGCTGTTCTTGGGGAATTGGCAAGGGATATTTGGAAGCCCATAGAGGGCTATGGTGAAAAAGGAAATATCTTCCGTTCAAAACTGGAAAGAAGCTTTCTGAGAAACTGCTCTGTGTTCTGTTAATTCATCTCACAGAGTTACATCTTTCCCTTCAGGAAGCCTTTCGCTAAGGCTGTTCTTGTGGAATTGGCAAAGGGATATTTGGAAGCCCATAGAGGGCTATGGTGAAAAAGGAAATATCTTCCGTTCAGAACTGGAAAGAAGCTTTCTGAGAAACTGCTCTGTGTTCTGTTAATTCATCTAACAGAGTTACATCTTTCCCTTCAAGATGCCTTTCGCTAAGGCTGTTTTTGTGGAATTGGCAAAGGGATATTTGGAAGCCCATAGAGGGCTATGGTGAAAAAGGAAATATCTTCCGTTCAAAACTGGAAAGAAGCTTTCTGAGAAACTGCTCTGTGTTCTGTTAATTCATCTCACACAGTTACATCTTTCCCTTCAAGAAGCCTTTCGCTAAGGCTGTTCTTGTGGAATTGGCAAAGGGATATTTGGAAGCCCATAGAGGGCTATGGTGAAAAAGGAAATATCTTCCGTTCAAAACTGGAAAGAAGCTTTCTGAGAAACTGCTCTGTGTTCTGTTAATTCATCTCACAGTGTTACATCTTTCCCTTCAAGAAGCCTTTCGCTAAGGCTGTTCTTGGGGAATTGGCAAAGGGATATTTGGAAGCCCATAGAGGGCTATGGTGAAAAAGGAAATATCTTCCGTTCAAAACAGGAAAGAAGCTTTCTGAGAAACTGCTCTGTGTTCTGTTAATTCATCTCACAGAGTTACATCTTTCCCTTCAAGAAGCCTTTCGCTAAGGCTGTTCTTGGGGAATTGGCAAAGGGATATTTGGAAGCCCATAGAGGGCTATGGTGAAAAAGGAAATATCTTCCGTTCAAAACTGGAAAGAAGCTTTCTGAGAAACTGCTCTGTGTTTTGTTAATTCATCTCACAGAGTTACATCTTTCCCTTCAAGAAGCCTTTCGCTAAGGCTGTTCTTGTGGAATTGGCAAAGGGATATTTGGAAGCCCATAGAGGGCTATGGTGAAAAAGGAAATATCTTCCGTTCAAAACTGGAAAGAAGCTTTCTGAGAAACTGCTCTGTGTTCTGTTAATTCATCTCACAGAGTTACATCTTTTCCTTCAAGACGCCTTTCGCTAAGGCTGTTCTTGTGGAATTGGCAAAGGGATATTTGGAAGCCCATAGAGGTCTATGGTGAAAAAGGAAATATCTTCCGTTCAAAACTGGAAAGAAGCTTTCTGAGAAACTGCTCTGTGTTCTGTTAATTCATCTCACAGAGTTACATCTTTCCCTTGAAGAAGCCTTTCGCTAAGGCTGTTCTTGTGGAATTGGCAAAGGGATATTTGGAAGCCCATAGAGGGCTATGGTGAAAAAGGAAATATCTTCCGTTCAAAACTGGAAAGAAGCTTTCTGAGAAACTGCTCTGTGTTCTGTTAATTCATCCCACAGAGATACATCTTTCCCTTCAAGAAGCCTTTCGCTAAGGCTGTTCTTGTGGAATTGGCAAAGGGATATTTGGAAGCCCATAGAGGGCTACGGTGAAAAAGGAAATATCTTCCGTTCAAAACTGGAAAGAAGCTTTCTGAGAAACTGCTCTGTGTTCTGTTAATTCATCTCACAGAGATACATCTTTTCCTTCAAGAAGCCTTTCGCTAAGGCTGTTCTTGTGGAATTGGCAAAGGGATATTTGGAAGCCCATAGAGGGCTACGGTGAAAAAGGAATTATCTTCCGTTCAAAACTGGAAAGAAGCTTTCTGAGAAACTGCTCTGTGTTCTGCTAATTCATCTCACAGAGTTACATCTTTCCCTTCAAGAAGCCTTTCGCTAAGGCTGTTCTTGTGGAATTGGCAAAGGGATATTTGGAAGCCCATAGAGGGCTATGGTGAAAAAGGAAATATCTTCCGTTCAAAACTGGAAAGAAGCTTTCTGAGAAACTGCTCTGTGTTCTGTTAATTCATCTCACAGAGTTACATCTTTCCCTTCAAGAAGCCTTTCGCTAAGGCTGTTCTTGTGGAATTGGCAAAGGGATATTTGGAAGCCCATAGAGGGCTATGGTGAAAAAGGAAATATCTTCCGTTCAAAACTGGAAAGAAGCTTTCTGAGAAACTGCTCTGTGTTCTGTTAATTCATCTCACAGAGTTACATCTTTCCCTTCAAGATGCCTTTCGCTAAGCCTGTTTTTGTGGAATTGGCAAAGGGATATTTGGAAGCCCATAGAGGGCTATGGTGAAAAAGGAAATATCTTCCGTTCAACACTGGAAAGAAGCTTTCTGAGAAACTGCTCTGTGTTCTGTTAATTCATCTCACACAGTTACATCTTTCCCTTCAAGAAGCCTTTCGCTAAGGCTGTTCTTGTGGAATTGGCAAAGGGATATTTGGAAGCCCATAGAGGGCTATGGTGAAAAAGGAAATATCTTCCGTTCAAAACTGGAAAGAAGCTTTCTGAGAAACTGCTCTGTGTTCTGTTAATTCATCTCACAGAGTTACATCTTTCCCTTCAAGAAGCCTTTCGCTAAGGCTGTTCTTGTGGAATTGGCAAAGGGATATTTGGAAGCCCATAGAGGGCTATGGTGAAAAAGGAAATATCTTCCGTTCAAAACTGGAAAGAAGCTTTCTGAGAAACTGCTCTGTGTTCTGTTAATTCATCTCACAGAGTTACATCTTTCCCTTCAAGAAGCCTTTCGCTAAGGCTGTTCTTGTGGAATTGGCAAAGGGATATTTGGAAGCCCATAGAGGGCTATGGTGAAAAAGGAAATATCTTCCGTTCAAAACTGGAAAGAAGCTTTCTGAGAAACTGCTCTGTGTTCTGTTAATTCATCTCACAGAGTTACATCTTTCCCTTCAAGAGGCCTTTCGCTAAGTCTGTTCTTGTGGAATTGGCAAAGTTATATTTGGAAGCCCTTAAAGGGCTATGGTGAAAAAGGAAATATCTTCCGTTCAAAACTTGAAAGAAGCTTTCTGAGAAACTGCTCTGTGTTCTGTTAATTCATCTCACAGAGTTACATCTTTCCCTTCAAGAAGCCTTTCGCTAAGGCTGTTCTTGTGGAATTGGCAAAGGGATATTTGGAAGCCCATAGAGGGCTATGGTGAAAAAGGAAATATCTTCCGTTCAAAACTGGAAAGAAGCTTTCTGAGAAAGTGCTCTGTGTTCTGTTAATTCATCTCACAGAGTTACATCTTTCCCTTCAAGAAGCCTTTCGCTGAGGCTGTTCTTGTGGAATTGGCAAAGGGATATTTGGAAGCCCATAGAGGGCTATGTTGAAAAAGGAAATATCTTCCGTTCAAAACAGGAAAGAAGCTTTCTGAGAAACTGCTCTGTGTTCTGTTAATTCATCTCACAGAGTTACATCTTTCCCTTCAAGAAGCCTTTCGCTAAGGCTGTTCTTGTGGAATTGGCAAAGGGATATTTGGAAGCCCATAGAGGGCTATGGTGAAAAAGGAAATATCTTCCGTTCAAAACTGGAAAGAAGCTTTCTGAGAAATTGCTCTGTGTTCTGTTAATTCATCTCACAGAGTTACATCTTTGTTTTGAAGAAGCCTTTCGTTAAGGCTGTTCTTGTGCAATTGGCAAAGGGATATTTGGAAGAACATAGAGGGCTATCGTGAAAAAGGAAATATCTTCCGTTCAAATTGGAAAGAAGCTTTCTGAGAAACTGCTCTGTGTTCTGTTAATTCATCTCACAGAGTTACATCTTTCCCTTCAAGAAGCCTTTAGCTAAGGCTGTTCTTGGGGAATTGGCAAAGGGATATTTGGAAGCCCATAGAGGGCTATGGTGAAAAAGGAAATATCTTCCGTTCAAAACTGGAAAGAAGCTTTCTTAGAAACTGCTCTGTGTTCTGTTAATTCATCTCACAGAGTTACATCTTTCCCTTCAAGAAGCCTTTCGCTAAGGCTGTTCTTGTGGAATTGGCAAAGGGATATTTGGAAGCCCATAGAGGGCTATGGTGAAAAAGGAAATATCTTCCGTTCAAAACTGGAAAGATGCTTTCTGAGAAACTGCTCTGTGTTCTGCTAATTCATCTCACAGAGTTACATCTTTCCCTTCAAGAAGCCTTTCGCTAAGGCTGTTCTTGTGGAATTGGCAAAGGGATATTTGGAAGCCCATACAGGGCTATGGTGAAAAAGGAAATATCTTCCGTTCAAAACTGGAAAGAAGCTTTCTGAGAAACTGCTCTGTGTTCTGTTAATTCATCTCACAGAGTTACATCTTTCCCTTCAAGAGGCCTTTCGCTAAGTCTGTTCTTGTGGAATTGGCAAAGTTATATTTGGAAGCCCATAGAGGGCTATGGTGAAAAAGGAAATATCTTCCGTTCAAAACTGGAAAGAAGCTTTCTGAGAAACTGCTCTGTGTTCTGTTAATTCATCTCACAGAGTTACATCTTTCCCTTCAAGAAGCCTTTCGCTAAGGCTGTTCTTGTGGAATTGGCAAAGGGATATTTGGAAGCCCATAGAGGGCTATGGTGAAAAAGGAAATATCTTCCGTTCAAAACTGGAAAGAAGCTTTCTGAGAAACTGCTCTGTGTTCTGTTAATTCATCTCACAGAGTTACATCTTTCCCTTCAAGAAGCCTTTCGCTAAGGCTGTTCTTGTGGAATTGGCAAAGGGATATTTGGAAGCCCATAGAGGGCTATGGTGAAAAAGGAAATATCTTCCGTTCAAAACTGGAAAGAAGCTTTCTGAGAAACTGCTCTGTGTTCTGTTAATTCATCTCACAGAGTTACATCTTTCCCTTCAAGAAGCCTTTCGCTAAGGCTGTTCTTGTGGAATTGGCAAAGGGATATTTGGAAGCCCATAGAGGGCTATGGTGAAAAAGGAAATATCTTCCGTTCAAAACTGGAAAGAAGCTTTCTGAGAAACTGCTCTGTGTTCTGTTAATTCATCTAACAGAGTTACATCTTTCCCTTCAAGATGCCTTTCGCTAAGGCTGTTTTTGTGGAATTGGCAAAGGGATATTTGGAAGCCCATAGAGGGCTATGGTGAAAAAGGAAATATCTTCCGTTCAACACTGGAAAGAAGCTATCTGAGAAACTGCTCTGTGTTCTGTTAATTCATCTCACAGAGTTACATCTTTCCCTTCAAGAAGCCTTTCGCTAAGGCTGTTCTTGTGGAATTGGCAAAGGGATATTTGGAAGCCCATAGAGGGCTATGGTGAAAAAGGAAATATCTTCCGTTCAAAACTGGAAAGAAGCTTTCTGAGAAACTGCTCTGTGTTCTGTTAATTCATCTCACAGAGTTACATCTTTCCCTTCAAGAAGCCTTTCGCTAAGGCTGTTCTTGTGGAATTGGCAAAGGGATATTTGGAAGCCCATAGAGGGCTATGGTGAAAAAGGAAATATCTTCCGTTCAAAACTGGAAAGAAGCTTTCTCAGAAACTGCTCTGTGTTCTGTTAATTCATCTCACAGAGTTACATCTTTCCCTTCAAGAAGCCTTTCGCTAAGGCTGTTCTTGTGGAATTGGCAAAGGGATATTTGGAAGCCCATGCAGGGCTATGGTGAAAAAGGAAATATCTTCCGTTCAAAACTGGAAAGAAGCTTTCTGAGAAACTGCTCTGTGTTCTGTTAATTCATCTCACAGAGTTACATCTTTCCCTTCAAGAAGCCTTTCGCTAAGTCTGTTCTTGTGGAATTGGCAAAGTTATATTTGGAAGCCCTTAAAGGGCTATGGTGAAAAAGGAAATATCTTCCGTTCAAAACTTGAAAGAAGCTTTCTGAGAAACTGCTCTGTGTTCTGTTAATTCATCTCACAGAGTTACATCTTTCCCTTCAAGAAGCCTTTCGCTAAGGCTGTTCTTGTGGAATTGGCAAAGGGATATTTGGAAGCCCATAGAGGGCTATGGTGAAAAAGGAAATATCTTCCGTTCAAAACTGGAAAGAAGCTTTCTGAGAAACTGCTCTGTGCTCTGTTAATTCATCTCACAGAGTTACATCTTTCCCTTCAAGAAGCCTTTCGCTAAGGCTGTTCTTGTGGAATTGGCAAAGGGATATTTGGAAGCCCATAGAGGGCTATGGTGAAAAAGGAAATATCTTCCGTTCAAAACTGGAAAGAAGCTTTCTGAGAAATTGCTCTGTGTTCTGTTAATTCATCTCACAGAGTTACATCTTTGTCTTGAAGAAGCCTTTCGTTAAGGCTGTTCTTGTGCAATTGGCAAAGGGATATTTGGAAGAACATAGAGGGCTATCGTGAAAAAGGAAATATCTTCCGTTCAAATTGGAAAGAAGCTTTCTGAGAAACTGCTCTGTGTTCTGTTAATTCATCTCACAGAGTTACATCTTTCCCTTCAAGAAGCCTTTAGCTAAGGCTGTTCTTGGGGAATTGGCAAAGGGATATTTGGAAGCCCATACAGGGCTATGGTGAAAAAGGAAATATCTTCCGTTCAAAACTGGAAAGAAGCTTTCTTAGAAACTGCTTTGTGTTCTGTTAATTCATCTCACAGAGTTACATCTTTCCCTTCAAGAAGCCTTTCGCTAAGGCTGTTCTTGTGGAATTGGCAAAGGGATATTTGGAAGCCCATAGAGGGCTATGGTGAAAAAGGAAATATCTTCCGTTCAAAACTGGAAAGAAGCTTTCTGAGAAACTGCTCTGTGTTCTGTTAATTCATCTCACAGTGTTACATCTTTCCCTTCAAGAAGCCTTTCGCTAAGGGTGTTCTTGGGGAATTGGCAAAGGGATATTTGGAAGCCCATAGAGGGCTAAGGTGAAAAAGGAAATATCTTCCGTTCAAAACAGGAAAGAAGCTTTCTGAGAAACTGCTCTGTGTTCTGTTAATTCATCTCACAGAGTTACATCTTTCCCTTCAAGAAGCCTTTCGCTAAGGCTGTTCTTGTGGAATTGGCAAAGGGATATTTGGAAGCCCATAGAGGGCTATGGTGAAAAAGGAAATATCTTCCGTTCAAAACTGGAAAGAAGCTTTCTGAGAAACTGCTCTGTGTTTTGTTAATTCATCTCACAGAGTTACATCTTTCCCTTCAAGAAGCCTTTCGCTAAGGCTGTTCTTGTGGAATTGGCAAAGGGATATTTGGAAGCCCATAGAGGGCTATGGTGAAAAAGGAAATATCTTTCGTTCAAAACTGGAAAGATGCTTTCTGAGAAACTGCTCTGTGTTCTGTTAATTCATCTCACAGAGTTACATCTTTCCCTTCAAGAAGCCTTTCGCTAAGGCTGTTCTTGTGGAATTGGCAAAGGGATATTTGGAAGCCCATACAGGGCTATGGTTAAAAAGGAAATATCTTCCGTTCAAAACTGGAAAGAAGCTTTCTGAGAAACTGCTCTGTGTTCTGTTAATTCATCTCACAGAGTTACATCTTTCCCTTCAAGAGGCCTTTCGCTAAGTCTGTTCTTGTGGAATTGGCAAAGTTATATTTGGAAGCCCATAGAGGGCTATGGTGAAAAAGGAAATATCTTCCGTTCAAAACTGGAAAGAAGCTTTCTGAGAAACTGCTCTGTGTTCTGTTAATTCATCTCACAGAGTTACATCTTTCCCTTCAAGAAGCCTTTCGCTAAGGCTCTTCTTGTGGAATTGGCAAAGGGATATTTGGAAGCCTATGGAGGGCTATGGTGAAAAAGGAAATATCTTCCGTTCAAAACTGGAAAGAAGCTTTCTGAGAAACTGCTCTGTGTTCTGTTAATTCATCTCACAGAGTTACATCTTTTCCTTCAAGAAGCCTTTCGCTAAGGCTGTTCTTGTGGAATTGGCAAAGGGATATTTGGAAGCCCATAGAGGGCTACGGTGAAAAAGGAAATATCTTCCGTTCAAAACTGGAAAGAAGCTTTCTGAGAAACTGCTCTGTGTTCTGTTAATTCATCTCACAGAGTTACATCTTTCCCTTCTAGAAGTCTTTCGCTAAGGCTGTTCTTGTGGAATTGGCAAAGGGATATTTGGAAGCCCATAGAGGGCTATGGTGAAAAAGGAAATATCTTCCGTTCAAAACTGGAAAGAAGCTTTCTGAGAAACTGCTCTGTGTTCTGTTAATTCATCTCACAGAGTTACATCTCTCTTCAAGAAGCCTTTCGCTAAGGCTGTTCTTGTGGAATTGGCAAAGGGATATTTGGAAGCCCATAGAGGGCTATGGTGAAAAAGGAAATATCTTCCGTTCAAAACTGGAAAGAAGCTTTCTGAGAAACTGCTCTGTGTTCTGTTAATTCATCTCACAGAGTTACATCTTTCCCTTCAAGAAGCCTTTCGCTAAGGCTGTTCTTGTGGAATTGGCAAAGGGATATTTGGAAGCCCAAAGAGGGCTATGGTGAAAAAGGAAATATCTTCCGTTCAAAACTGGAAAGAAGCTTTCTGAGAAACTGCTCTGTGTTCTGTTAATTCATCTCACAGAGTTACATCTTTCCCTTCAAGAAGCCTTTCGCTAAGGCTGTTCTTGTGGAATTGGCAAAGGGATATTTGGAAGCCCATACACGGCTATGGTGAAAAAGGAAATATCTTCCGTTCAAAACTGGAAAGAAGCTTTCTGAGAAACTGCTCTGTGTTCTGTTAATTCATCTCACAGAGTTACATCTTTCCCTTCAAGAGGCCTTTCGCTAAGTCTGTTCTTGTGGAATTGGCAAAGTTATATTTGGAAGCCCTTAAAGGGCTATGGTGAAAAAGGAAATATCTTCCGTTCAAAACTTGAAAAAAGCTTTCTGAGAAACTGCTCTGTGTTCTGTTAATTCATCTCACAGAGTTACATCTTTCCCTTCAAGAAGCCTTTCGCTAAGGCTGTTCTTGTGGAATTGGCAAAGGGATATTTGGAAGCCCATAGAGGGCTATGGTGAAAAAGGAAATATCTTCCGTTCAAAACTGGAAAGAAGCTTTCTGAGAAACTGCTCTGTGCTCTGTTAATTCATCTCACAGAGTTACATCTTTCCCTTCAAGAAGCCTTTCGCTAAGGCTGTTCTTGTGGAACTGGCAAAGGGATATTTGGAAGCCCATAGAGGGCTATGGTGAAAAAGGGAATATCTTCCGTTCAAAACTGGAAAGAAGCTTTCTGAGAAACTGCTCTGTGTTCTGTTAATTCATCTCACAGAGTTACATCTTTCCCTTCAAGAAGCCTTTCGCTGAGGCTGTTCTTGTGGAATTGGCAAAGGGATATTTGGAAGCCCATAGAGGGCTATGGTGAAAAAGGAAATATCTTCCGTTCAAAACAGGAAAGAAGCTTTCTGAGAAACTGCTCTGTTTTCTGTTAATTCATCTCACAGAGTTACATCTTTCCCTTCAAGAAGCCTTTCGCTAAGGCTGTTCTTGTGGAATTGGCAAAGGGATATTTGGAAGCCCATAGAGGGCTATGGTGAAAAAGGAAATATCTTCCGTTCAAAACTGGAAAGAAGCTTTCTGAGAAATTGCTCTGTGTTCTGTTAATTCATCTCACAGAGTTACATCTTTGTCTTGAAGAAGCCTTTCGTTAAGGCTGTTCTTGTGCAATTGGAAAAGGGATATTTGGAAGAACATAGAGGGCTATCGTGAAAAAGGAAATATCTTCCGTTTAAAATTGGAAAGAAGCTTTCTGAGAAACTGCTCTGTGTTCTGCTAATTCATCTCACAGAGTTACATCTTTCCCTTCAAGAAGCCTTTAGCTAAGGCTGTTCTTGGGGAATTGGCAAAGGGATATTTGGAAGCCCATAGAGGGCTATGGTGAAAAAGGAAATATCTTCCGTTCAAAACTGGAAAGAAGCTTTCTTAGAAACTGCTCTGTGTTCTGTTAATTCATCTCACAGAGTTACATCTTTCCCTTCAAGAAGCCTTTCGCTAAGGCTGTTCTTGTGGAATTGGCAAAGGGATATTTGGAAGCCCATAGAGGGCTATGGTGAAAAAGGAAATATCTTCCGTTCAAAACTGGTAAGAAGCTTTCTGAGAAACTGCTCTGTGTTCTGTTAATTCATCTCACAGTGTTACATCTTTCCCTTCAAGAAGCCTTTCGCTAAGGCTGTTCTTGGGGAATTGGCAAAGGGATATTTGGAAGCCCATAGAGGGCTATGGTGAAAAAGGAAATATCTTCCGTTCAAAACAGGAAAGAAGCTTTCTGAGAAACTGCTCTGTGTTCTGTTAATTCATCTCACAGAGTTACATCTTTCCCTTCAAGAAGCCTTTCGCTAAGTCTGTTCTTGTGGAATTGGCAAAGGGATATTTGGAAGCCCATAGAGGGCTATGGTGAAAAAGGAAATATCTTCCGTTCAAAACTGGAAAGAAGCTTTCTGAGAAACTGCTCTGTGTTCTGTTAATTCATCTCACAGAGTTACATCTTTCCCTTCAAGAAGCCTTTCGCTAAGGCTGTTCTTGTGGAATTGGCAAAGGGATATTTGGAAGCCCATAGAGGGCTATGGTGAAAAAGGAAATATCTTCCGCTCAAAACTGGAAAGAAGCTTTCTGAGAAACTGCTCTGTGTTTTGTTAATTCATCTCACAGAGTTACATCTTTCCCTTCAAGAAGCCTTTCGCTAAGGCTGTTCTTGTGGAATTGGCAAAGGGATATTTGGAAGCCCATAGAGGGCTATGGTGAAAAAGGAAATATCTTCCGTTCAAAACTGGAAAGAAGCTTTCTGAGAAACTGCTCTGTGTTCTGTTAATTCATCTCACAGAGTTACATCTTTCCCTTCAAGAAGCCTTTCGCTAAGGCTGTTCTTGTGGAATTGGCAAAGGGATATTTGGAAGCCCATACAGGGCTATGGTGAAAAAGGAAATATCTTCCGTTCAAAACTGGAAAGAAGCTTTCTGAGAAACTGCTCTGTGTTCTGTTAATTCATCTCACAGAGTTACATCTTTCCCTTCAAGAGGCCTTTCGCTAAGTCTGTTCTTGTGGAATTGGCAAAGTTATATTTCGAAGCCCATAGAGGGCTATGGTGAAAAAGGAAATATCTTCCGTTCAAAACTGGAAAGAAGCTTTCTGAGAAACTGCTCTGTGTTCTGTTAATTCATCTCACAGAGTTACATCTTTCCCTTCAAGAAGCCTTTCGCTAAGGCTCTTCTTGTGGAATTGGCAAAGGGATATTTGGAAGCCTATGGAGGGCTATGGTGAAAAAGGAAATATCTTCCGTTCAAAACTGGAAAGAAGCTTTCTGAGAAACTGCTCTGTGTTCTGTTAATTCATCTCACAGAGTTACATCTTTCCCTTCAAGAAGCCTTTCGCTAAGGCTGTTCTTGTGGAATTGGCAAAGGGATATTTGGAAGCCCATAGAGGGCTATGGTGAAAAAGGAAATATCTTCCGTTCAAAACTGGAAAGAAGCTTTCTGAGAAACTGCTCTGTGTTCTGTTAATTCATCTCACAGAGTTACATCTTTCCCTTCAAGAAGCCTTTCGCTAAGGCTGTTCTTGTGGAATTGGCAAAGGGATATTTGGAAGCCCATAGAGGGCTATGGTGAAAAAGGAAATATCTTCCGTTCAAAACTGGAAAGAAGCTTTCTGAGAAACTGCTCTGTGTTCTGTTAATTCATCTCACAGAGTTACATCTTTCCCTTCAAGAAGCCTTTCGCTAAGGCTGTTCTTGTGGAATTGGCAAAGGGATATTTGGAAGCCCATAGAGGGCTATGGTGAAAAAGGAAATACCTTCCGTTCAAAACTGGAAAGAAGCTTTCTGAGAAACTGCTCTGTGTTCTGTTAATTCATCTCCCAGAGTTACATCTTTCCCTTCAAGAAGCCTTTCGCTAAGGCTCTTCTTGTGGAATTGGCAAAGGGATATTTGGAAGCCTATGGAGGGCTATGGTGAAAAAGGAAATATCTTCCGTTCAAAACTGGAAAGAAGCTTTCTGAGAAACTGCTCTGTGTTCTGTTAATTCATCTCACAGATTTACATCTTTTCCTTCAAGAAGCCTTTCGCTAAGGCTGTTCTTGTGGAATTGGCAAAGGGATATTTGGAAGCCCATAGAGGGCTACGGTGAAAAAGGAAATATCTTCCGTTCAAAACTGGAAAGAAGCTTTCTGAGAAACTGCTCTGTGTTCTGTTAATTCATCTCACAGAGTTACATCTTTCCCTTCTAGAAGTCTTTCGCTAAGGCTGTTCTTGTGGAATTGGCAAAGGGATATTTGGAAGCCCATAGAGGGCTATGGTGAAAAAGGAAATATGTTCCGTTCAAAACTGGAAAGAAGCTTTCTGAGAAACTGCTCTGTGTTCTGTTAATTCATCTCAGAGAGTTACATCTTTCCCTTCAAGAAGCCTTTCGCTAAGGCTGTTCTTGTGGAATTGGCAAAGGGATATTTGGAATCCCACAGAGGGCTATGGTGAAAAAGGAAATATCTTCCGTTCAAAACTGGAAAGAAGCTTTCTGAGAAACTGCTCTGTGTTCTGTTAATTCATCTCACAGAGTTACATCTTTCCCTTGAAGCAGCCTTTCGCTAAGGCTGTTCTTGTGGAATTGGCAAAGGGATATTTGGAAGCCCATAGAGGGCTATGGTGAAAAAGGAAATATCTTCCGTTCAAAACTGGAAAGAAGCTTTCTGAGAAACTGCTCTGTGTTCTGTTAATTCATCTCACAGAGTTACATCTTTGTTTTGAAGAAGCCTTTCGCTAAGGCTTTTCTTGCACAATTGGCAAAGGGATATTTGGAAGCCCATAGAGGGCTATCATGAAAAAGGAAATATCTTCCGTTCAAAACTGGAAAGAAGCTTTCTGAGGAACTGCTCTGTGTTCTGTTAATTCATCTCACAGAGTTACATCTTTCCCTTCAAGAAGCCTTTAGCTAAGGCTGTTCTTGGGGAATTGGCAAAGGGATATTTGGAAGCCCATAGAGGGCTATGGTGAAAAAGGAAATATCTTCCGTTCAAAACTGGAAAGAAGCTTTCTGAGAAACTGCTCTGTGTTCTGTTAATTCATCTCACAGCGTTACATCTTTGTCTTGAAGAAGCCTTTCGCTAAGGCTGTTCTTGTGCAATTGGCAAAGGGATATTTGGAAGCCCATAGAGGGCTATGGTGAAAAAGGAAATATCTTCCGTTCAAAACTGGAAAGAAGCTTTCTGAGAAACTGCTCTGTGTTCTGTTAATTCATCTCACAGAGTTACATCTTTCCCTTCAAGAAGCCTTTCGCTAAGGCTCTTCTTGTGGAATTGGCAAAGGGTTATTTGGAAGCCTATGGAGGGCTATGGTGAAAAAGGAAATATCTTCCGTTCAAAACTGGAAAGAAGCTTTCTGAGAAACTGCTCTGTGTTCTGTTAATTCATCTCACAGAGTTACATCTTTTCCTTCAAGAAGCCTTTCGCTAAGGCTGTTCTTGTGGAATTGGCAAAGGGATATTTGGAAGCCCATAGAGGGCTACGGTGAAAAAGGAAATATCTTCCGTTCAAAACTGGAAAGAAGCTTTCTGAGAAACTGCTCTGTGTTCTGTTAATTCATCTCACAGAGTTACATCTTTCCCTTCTAGAAGTCTTTCGCTAAGGCTGTTCTTGTGGAATTGGCAAAGGGATATTTGGAAGCCCATAGAGGGCTATGGTGAAAAAGGAAATATCTTCCGTTCAAAACTGGAAAGAAGCTTTCTGAGAAACTGCTCTGTGTTCTGTTAATTCATCTCACAGTGTTACATCTTTCCCTTCAAGAAGCCTTTCGCTAAGGCTGTTCTTGTGGAATTGGCAAAGGGATATTTGGAAGCCCATAGAGGGCTATGGTGAAAAAGGAAATATCTTCCGTTCAAAACAGGAAAGAAGCTTTCTGAGAAACTGCTCTGTGTTCTGTTAATTCATCTCACAGAGTTACATCTTTCCCTTCAAGAAGCCTTTCGCTAAGGCTGTTCTTGTGGAATTGGCAAAGGGATATTTGGAAGCCCATAGAGGGCTATGGTGAAAAAGGAAATATCTTCCGTTCAAAACTGGAAAGAAGCTTTCTGAGAAACTGCTCTGTGTTCTGTTAATTCATCTCACAGAGTTACATCTTTCCCTTCAAGAAGCCTTTCGCTAAGGCTGTTCTTGTGGAATTGGCAAAGGGATATTTGGAAGCCCATAGAGGGCTATGGTGAAAAAGGAAATATCTTCCGTTCAAAACTGGAAAGATGCTTTCTGAGAAACTGCTCTGTGTTCTGTTAATTCATCTCACAGAGTTACATCTTTCCCTTCAAGAAGCCTTTCGCTAAGGCTGTTCTTGTGGAATTGGCAAAGGGATATTTGGAAGCCCATACAGGGCTATGGTGAAAAAGGAAATATCTTCCGTTCAAAACTGGAAAGAAGCTTTCTGAGAAACTGCTCTGTGTTCTGTTAATTCATCTCACAGAGTTACATCTTTCCCTTCAAGAGGCCTTTCGCTAAGTCTGTTCTTGTGGAATTGGCAAAGTTATATTTGGAAGCCCATAGAGGGCTATGGTGAAAAAGGAAATATCTTCCGTTCAAAACTGGAAAGAAGCTTTCTGAGAAAGTGCTCTGTGTTCTGTTAATTCATCTCACAGAGTTACATCTTTCCCTTCAAGAAGCCTTTCGCTAAGGCTGTTCTTGTGGAATTGGCAAAGGGATATTTGGAAGCCTATGGAGGGCTATGGTGAAAAAGGAAATATCTTCCGTTCAAAACTGGAAAGAAGCTTTCTGAGAAACTGCTCTGTGTTCTGTTAATTCATCTCACAGATTTACATCTTTTCCTTCAAGAAGCCTTTCGCTAAGGCTGTTCTTGTGGAATTGGCAAAGGGATATTTGGAAGCCCATAGAGGGCTACGGTGAAAAAGGAAATATCTTCCGTTCAAAACTGGAAAAAGCTTTCTGAGAAACTGCTCTGTGTTCTGTTAATTCATCTCACAGAGTTACATCTTTCCCTTCTAGAAGTCTTTCGCTAAGGCTGTTCTTGTGGAATTGGCAAAGGGATATTTGGAAGCCCATAGAGGGCTATGGTGAAAAAGGAAATATGTTCCGTTCAAAACTGGAAAGAAGCTTTCTGAGAAACTGCTCTGTGTTCTGTTAATTCATCTCACAGAGTTACATCTTTCCCTTCAAGAAGCCTTTCGCTAAGGCTGTTCTTGTGGAATTGGCAAAGGGATATTTGGAATCCCATAGAGGGCTATGGTGAAAAAGGAAATATCTTCCGTTCAAAACTGGAAAGAAGCTTTCTGAGAAACTGCTCTGTGTTCTGTTAATTCATCTCACAGATTTACATCTTTTCCTTCAAGAAGCCTTTCGCTAAGGCTGTTCTTGTGGAATTGGCAAAGGGATATTTGGAAGCCCATAGAGGGCTACGGTGAAAAAGGAAATATCTTCCGTTCAAAACTGGAAAAAGCTTTCTGAGAAACTGCTCTGTGTTCTGTTAATTCATCTCACAGAGTTACATCTTTCCCTTCTAGAAGTCTTTCGCTAAGGCTGTTCTTGTGGAATTGGCAAAGGGATATTTGGAAGCCCATAGAGGGCTATGGTGAAAAAGGAAATATGTTCCGTTCAAAACTGGAAAGAAGCTTTCTGAGAAACTGCTCTGTGTTCTGTTAATTCATCTCACAGAGTTACATCTTTCCCTTCAAGAAGCCTTTCGCTAAGGCTGTTCTTGTGGAATTGGCAAAGGGATATTTGGAATCCCATAGAGGGCTATGGTGAAAAAGGAAATATCTTCCGTTCAAAACTGGAAAGAAGCTTTCTGAGAAACTGCTCTGTGTTCTGTTAATTCATCTCACAGAGTTACATCTTTGTCTTGAAGAAGCCTTTCGCTAAGGCTGTTCTTGTGCAATTGGCAAAGGGATATTTGGAAGCCCATAGAGGGCTATCGTGAAAAAGGAAATATCTTCCGTTCAAAACTGGAAAGAAGCTTTCTGAGAAACTGCTCTGTGTTCTGTTAATTCATCTCACAGAGTTACATCTTTCCCTTCAAGAAGCCTTTCGATAAGGCTGTTCTTGTGGAATTGGCAAAGGGATATTTGGAAGCCCATAGAGGGCTATGGTGAAAAAGGAAATATCTTCCGTTCAAAACTGGAAAGAAGCTTTCTGAGAAACTGCTCTGTGTTCTGTTAATTCATCTCACAGAGTTAAATCTTTCCCTTCAAGAAGCCTTTCGCTAAGGCTGTTCTTGGGGAATTGGCAAAGGGATATTTGGAAGCCCATAGAGGGCTATGGTGAAAAAGGAAATATCTTCCGTTCAAAACTGGAAAGAAGCTTTCTGAGAAACTGCTCTGTGTTCTGTTAATTCATCTCACAGAGTTACATCTTTCCCTTCAAGAAGCCTTTCGCTAAGGCTGTTCTTGTGGAATTGGCAAAGGGATATTTGGAAGCCCATAGAGGGCTATGGTGAAAAAGGAAATATCTTCCGTTCAAAACTGGAAAGAAGCTTTCTGAGAAACTGCTCTGTGTTCTGTTAATTCATCTCACAGAGTTACATCTTTCCCTTCAAGAAGCCTTTCGCTAAGGCTCTTCTTGTGGAATTGGCAAAGGGATATTTGGAAGCCTATGGAGGGCTATGGTGAAAAAGGAAATATCTTCCGTTCAAAACTGGAAAGAAGCTTTCTGAGAAACTGCTCTGTGTTCTGTTAATTCATCTCACAGAGTTACATCTTTCCCTTCAAGAAGCCTTTCGCTAAGGCTGTTCTTGTGGAATTGGCAAAGGGATATTTGGAAGCCCATAGAGGGCTATGGTGAAAAAGGAAATATCTTCCGTTCAAAACTGGAAAGAAGCTTTCTGAGAAACTGCTCTGTGTTCTGTTAATTCATCTCACAGAGTTACATCTTTCCCTTCAAGAAGCCTTTCGCTAAGGCTGTTCTTGTGGAATTGGCAAAGGGATATTTGGAAGCCCATAGAGGGCTATGGTGAAAAAGGAAATATCTTCCGTTCAAAACTGGAAAGAAGCTTTCTGAGAAACTGCTCTGTGTTCTGTTAATTCATCTCACAGAGTTACATCTTTCCCTTCAAGAAGCCTTTCGCTAAGGCTGTTCTTGTGGAATTGGCAAAGGGATATTTGGAAGCCCATAGAGGGCTATGGTGAAAAAGGAAATATCTTCCGTTCAAAACTGGAAAGAAGCTTTCTGAGAAACTGCTCTGTGTTCTGTTAATTCATCTCCCAGAGTTACATCTTTCCCTTCAAGAAGCCTTTCGCTAAGGCTCTTCTTGTGGAATTGGCAAAGGGATATTTGGAAGCCTATGGAGGGCTATGGTGAAAAAGGAAATATCTTCCGTTCAAAACTGGAAAGAAGCTTTCTGAGAAACTGCTCTGTGTTCTGTTAATTCATCTCACAGATTTACATCTTTTCCTTCAAGAAGCCTTTCGCTAAGGCTGTTCTTGTGGAATTGGCAAAGGGATATTTGGAAGCCCATAGAGGGCTACGGTGAAAAAGGAAATATCTTCCGTTCAAAACTGGAAAGAAGCTTTCTGAGAAACTGCTCTGTGTTCTGTTAATTCATCTCACAGAGTTACATCTTTCCCTTCTAGAAGTCTTTCGCTAAGGCTGTTCTTGTGGAATTGGCAAAGGGATATTTGGAAGCCCATAGAGGGCTATGGTGAAAAAGGAAATATGTTCCGTTCAAAACTGGAAAGAAGCTTTCTGAGAAACTGCTCTGTGTTCTGTTAATTCATCTCACAGAGTTACATCTTTCCCTTCAAGAAGCCTTTCGCTAAGGCTGTTCTTGTGGAATTGGCAAAGGGATATTTGGAATCCCACAGAGGGCTATGGTGAAAAAGGAAATATCTTCCGTTCAAAACTGGAAAGAAGCTTTCTGAGAAACTGCTCTGTGTTCTGTTAATTGATCTCACAGAGTTACATCTTTCCCTTGAAGCAGCCTTTCGCTAAGGCTGTTCTTGTGGAATTGGCAAAGGGATATTTGGAAGCCCATAGAGGGCTATGGTGAAAAAGGAAATATCTTCCGTTCAAAACTGGAAAGAAGCTTTCTGAGAAACTGCTCTGTGTTCTGTTAATTCATCTCACAGAGTTACATCTTTGTTTTGAAGAAGCCTTTCGCTAAGGCTGTTCTTGCACAATTGGCAAAGGGATATTTGGAAGCCCATAGAGGGCTATCATGAAAAAGGAAATATCTTCCGTTCAAAACTGGAAAGAAGCTTTCTGAGGAACTGCTCTGTGTTCTGTTAATTCATCTCACAGAGTTACATCTTTCCCTTCAAGAAGCCTTTAGCTAAGGCTGTTCTTGGGGAATTGGCAAAGGGATATTTGGAAGCCCATAGAGGGCTATGGTGAAAAAGGAAATATCTTCCGTTCAAAACTGGAAAGAAGCTTTCTGAGAAACTGCTCTGTGTTCTGTTAATTCATCTCACAGCGTTACATCTTTGTCTTGAAGAAGCCTTTCGCTAAGGCTGTTCTTGTGCAATTGGCAAAGGGATATTTGGAAGCCCATAGAGGGCTATGGTGAAAAAGGAAATATCTTCCGTTCAAAACTGGAAAGAAGCTTTCTGAGAAACTGCTCTGTGTTCTGTTAATTCATCTCACAGAGTTACATCTTTCCCTTCAAGAAGCCTTTCGCTAAGGCTCTTCTTGTGGAATTGGCAAAGGGTTATTTGGAAGCCTATGGAGGGCTATGGTGAAAAAGGAAATATCTTCCGTTCAAAACTGGAAAGAAGCTTTCTGAGAAACTGCTCTGTGTTCTGTTAATTCATCTCACAGAGTTACATCTTTTCCTTCAAGAAGCCTTTCGCTAAGGCTGTTCTTGTGGAATTGGCAAAGGGATATTTGGAAGCCCATAGAGGGCTACGGTGAAAAAGGAAATATCTTCCGTTCAAAACTGGAAAGAAGCTTTCTGAGAAACTGCTCTGTGTTCTGTTAATTCATCTCACAGAGTTACATCTTTCCCTTCTAGAAGTCTTTCGCTAAGGCTGTTCTTGTGGAATTGGCAAAGGGATATTTGGAAGCCCATAGAGGGCTATGGTGAAAAAGGAAATATCTTCCGTTCAAAACTGGAAAGAAGCTTTCTGAGAAACTGCTCTGTGTTCTGTTAATTCATCTCACAGTGTTACATCTTTCCCTTCAAGAAGCCCTTCGCTAAGGCTGTTCTTGTGGAATTGGCAAAGGGATATTTGGAAGCCCATAGAGGGCTATGGTGAAAAAGGAAATATCTTCCGTTCAAAACAGGAAAGAAGCTTTCTGAGAAACTGCTCTGTGTTCTGTTAATTCATCTCACAGAGTTACATCTTTCCCTTCAAGAAGCCTTTCGCTAAGGCTGTTCTTGTGGAATTGGCAAAGGGATATTTGGAAGCCCATAGAGGGCTATGGTGAAAAAGGAAATATCTTCCGTTCAAAACTGGAAAGAAGCTTTCTGAGAAACTGCTCTGTGTTCTGTTAATTCATCTCACAGAGTTACATCTTTCCCTTCAAGAAGCCTTTCGCTAAGGCTGTTCTTGTGGAATTGGCAAAGGGATATTTGGAAGCCCATAGAGGGCTATGGTGAAAAAGGAAATATCTTCCGTTCAAAACTGGAAAGATGCTTTCTGAGAAACTGCTCTGTGTTCTGTTAATTCATCTCACAGAGTTACATCTTTCCCTTCAAGAAGCCTTTCGCTAAGGCTGTTCTTGTGGAATTGGCAAAGGGATATTTGGAAGCCCATACAGGGCTATGGTGAAAAAGGAAATATCTTCCGTTCAAAACTGGAAAGAAGCTTTCTGAGAAACTGCTCTGTGTTCTGTTAATTCATCTCACAGAGTTACATCTTTCCCTTCAAGAGGCCTTTCGCTAAGTCTGTTCTTGTGGAATTGGCAAAGTTATATTTGGAAGCCCATAGAGGGCTATGGTGAAAAAGGAAATATCTTCCGTTCAAAACTGGAAAGAAGCTTTCTGAGAAAGTGCTCGGTGTTCTGTTAATTCATCTCACAGAGTTACATCTTTCCCTTCAAGAAGCCTTTCGCTAAGGCTCTTCTTGTGGAATTGGCAAAGGGATATTTGGAAGCCTATGGAGGGCTATGGTGAAAAAGGAAATATCTTCCGTTCAAAACTGGAAAGAAGCTTTCTGAGAAACTGCTCTGTGTTCTGTTAATTCATCTCACAGATTTACATCTTTTCCTTCAAGAAGCCTTTCGCTAAGGCTGTTCTTGTGGAATTGGCAAAGGGATATTTGGAAGCCCATAGAGGGCTACGGTGAAAAAGGAAATATCTTCCGTTCAAAACTGGAAAAAGCTTTCTGAGAAACTGCTCTGTGTTCTGTTAATTCATCTCACAGAGTTACATCTTTCCCTTCTAGAAGTCTTTCGCTAAGGCTGTTCTTGTGGAATTGGCAAAGGGATATTTGGAAGCCCATAGAGGGCTATGGTGAAAAAGGAAATATGTTCCGTTCAAAACTGGAAAGAAGCTTTCTGAGAAACTGCTCTGTGTTCTGTTAATTCATCTCACAGAGTTACATCTTTCCCTTCAAGAAGCCTTTCGCTAAGGCTGTTCTTGTGGAATTGGCAAAGGGATATTTGGAATCCCATAGAGGGCTATGGTGAAAAAGGAAATATCTTCCGTTCAAAACTGGAAAGAAGCTTTCTGAGAAACTGCTCTGTGTTCTGTTAATTCATCTCACAGAGTTACATCTTTGTCTTGAAGAAGCCTTTCGCTAAGGCTGTTCTTGTGCAATTGGCAAAGGGATATTTGGAAGCCCATAGAGGGCTATCGTGAAAAAGGAAATATCTTCCGTTCAAAACTGGAAAGAAGCTTTCTGAGAAACTGCTCTGTGTTCTGTTAATTCATCTCACAGAGTTACATCTTTCCCTTCAAGAAGCCTTTCGATAAGGCTGTTCTTGTGGAATTGGCAAAGGGATATTTGGAAGCCCATAGAGGGCTATGGTGAAAAAGGAAATATCTTCCGTTCAAAACTGGAAAGAAGCTTTCTGAGAAACTGCTCTGTGTTCTGTTAATTCATCTCACAGAGTTAAATCTTTCCCTTCAAGAAGCCTTTCGCTAAGGCTGTTCTTGGGGAATTGGCAAAGGGATATTTGGAAGCCCATAGAGGGCTATGGTGAAAAAGGAAATATCTTCCGTTCAAAACTGGAAAGAAGCTTTCTGAGAAACTGCTCTGTGTTCTGTTAATTCATCTCACAGAGTTACATCTTTCCCTTCAAGAAGCCTTTCGCTAAGGCTGTTCTTGTGGAATTGGCAAAGGGATATTTGGAAGCCCATAGAGGGCTATGGTGAAAAAGGAAATATCTTCCGTTCAAAACTGGAAAGAAGCTTTCTGAGAAACTGCTCTGTGTTCTGTTAATTCATCTCACAGAGTTACATCTTTCCCTTCAAGAAGCCTTTAGCTAAGGCTGTTCTTGGGGAATTGGCAAAGGGATATTTGGAAGGCCATAGAGGGCTATGGTGAAATAGGAAATATCTTCCGTTCAAAACTGGAAAGAAGCTTTCTGAGAAACTGCTCTGTGTTCTGTTAATTCTTCTCACAGAGTTACATCTTTCCCTTCAAGGAGCCTTTCGCTAAGGCTGTTCTTGTGGAATTGGCAAAGGGATATTTGGAAGCCCATAGAGGCTATGGTGAAAAAGGAAATATCTTCCGTTCAAAACAGGAAAGAAGCTTTCTGAGAAACTGCTCTGTGTTCTGTTAATTCATCTCACAGAGTTACATCTTTCCCTTCAAGAAGCCTTTCGCTAAGGCTGTTCTTGTGGAATTGGCAAAGGGATATTTGGAAGCCCATAGAGGGCTATGGTGAAAAAGGAAATATCTTCCGTTCAAAACTGGAAAGAAGCTTTCTGAGAAACTGCTCTGTGTTCTGTTAATTCATCTCACAGAGTTACATCTTTGTCTTGAAGAAGCCTTTCGCTAAGCCTGTTCTTGCACAATTGGCAAAGGGATATTTGGAAGCCCATAGAGGGCTATCATGAAAAAGGAAATATCTTCCGTTCAAAACTGGAAAGAAGCTTTCTGAGAAACTGCTCTGTGTTCTGTTAATTCATCTCACAGAGTTACATCTTTCCCTTCAAGAACCCTTTAGCTAAGGCTGTTCTTGGGGAATTGGCAAAGGGATATTTGGAAGCCCATAGAGGGCTATGGTGAAAAAGGAAATATCTTCCGTTCAAAACTGGAAAGAAGCTTTCTGAGAAACTGCTCTGTGTTCTGTTAATTCATCTCACAGCGTTACATCTTTGTCTTGAAGAAGCCTTTCGCTAAGGCTGTTCTTGTGCAATTGGCAAAGGGATATTTGGAAGCCCATAGAGGGCTATGGTGAAAAAGGAAATATCTTCCGTTCAAAACTGGAAAGAAGCTTTCTGAGAAACTGCTCTGTGTTCTGTTAATTCATCTCACAGAGTTACATCTTTCCCTTCAAGAAGCCTTTCGCTAAGGCTCTTCTTGTGGAATTGGCAAAGGGATATTTGGAAGCCTATGGAGGGCTATGGTGAAAAAGGAAATATCTTCCGTTCAAAACTGGAAAGAAGCTTTCTGAGAAACTGCTCTGTGTTCTGTTAATTCATCTCACAGAGTTACATCTTTTCCTTCAAGAAGCCTTTCGCTAAGGCTGTTCTTGTGGAATTGGCAAAGGGATATTTGGAAGCCCATAGAGGGCTACGGTGAAAAAGGAAATATCTTCCGTTCAAAACTGGAAAGAAGCTTTCTGAGAAACTGCTCTGTGTTCTGTTAATTCATCTCACAGAGTTACATCTTTCCCTTCTAGAAGTCTTTCGCTAAGGCTGTTCTTGTGGAATTGGCAAAGGGATATTTGGAAGCCCATAGAGGGCTATGGTGAAAAAGGAAATATCTTCCGTTCAAAACTGGAAAGAAGCTTTCTGAGAAACTGCTCTGTGTTCTGTTAATTCATCTCACAGAGTTACATCTTTCCCTTCAAGAAGCCTTTCGCTAAGGCTGTTCTTGTGGAATTGGCAAAGGGATATTTGGAAGCCCATAGAGGGCTATGGTGAAAAAGGAAATATCTTCCGTTCAAAACTGGAAAGAAGCTTTCTGAGAAACTGCTCTGTGTTCTGTTAATTCATCTCACAGAGTTACATCTTTCCCTTCAAGAAGCCTTTCGCTAAGGCTGTTCTTGTGGAATTGGCAAAGGGATATTTGGAAGCCCTTACAGGGCTATGGTGAAAAAGGAAATATCTTCCGTTCAAAACTGGAAAGAAGCTTTCTGAGAAACTGCTCTGTGTTCTGTTAATTCATCTCACAGAGTTACATCTTTCCCTTCAAGAGGCCTTTCGCTAAGTCTGTTCTTGTGGAATTGGCAAAGTTATATTTGGAAGCCCTTAAAGGGCTATGGTGAAAAAGGAAATATCTTCCGTTCAAAACTTGAAAGAAGCTTTCTGAGAAACTGCTCTGTGTTCTGTTAATTCATCTCACAGAGTTACATCTTTCCCTTCAAGAAGCCTTTCGCTAAGGCTGTTCTTGTGGAATTGGCAAAGGGATATTTGGAAGCCCATAGAGGGCTATGGTGAAAAAGGAAATATCTTCCGTTCAAAACTGGAAAGAAGCTTTCTGAGAAACTGCTCTGTGCTCTGTTAATTCATCTCACAGAGTTACATCTTTCCCTTCAAGAAGCCTTTCGCTAAGGCTGTTCTTGTGGAACTGGCAAAGGGATATTTGGAAGCCCATAGAGGGCTATGGTGAAAAAGGAAATATCTTCCGTTCAAAACTGGAAAGAAGCTTTCTGAGAAACTGCTCTGTGTTCTGTTAATTCATCTCACAGAGTTACATCTTTCCCTTCAAGAAGCCTTTCGCTGAGGCTGTTCTTGTGGAATTGGCAAAGGGATATTTGGAAGCCCATAGAGGGCTATGGTGAAAAAGGAAATATCTTCCGTTCAAAACAGGAAAGAAGCTTTCTGAGAAACTGCTCTGTGTTCTGTTAATTCATCTCACAGAGTTACATCTTTCCCTTCAAGAAGCCTTTCGCTAAGGCTCTTCTTGTGGAATTGGCAAAGGGATATTTGGAAGCCCATAGAGGGCTATGGTGAAAAAGGAAATATCTTCCGTTCAAAACTGGAAAGAAGCTTTCTGAGAAATTGCTCTGTGTTCTGTTAATTCATCTCACAGAGTTACATCTTTGTCTTGAAGAAGCCTTTCGTTAAGGCTGTTCTTGTGCAATTGGCAAAGGGATATTTGGAAGAACATAGAGGGCTATCGTGAAAAAGGAAATATCTTCCGTTTAAAATTGGAAAGAAACTTTCTGAGAAACTGCTCTGTGTTCTGTTAATTCATCTCACAGAGTTACATCTTTCCCTTCAAGAAGCCTTTAGCTAAGGCTGTTCTTGGGGAATTGGCAAAGGGATATTTGGAAGCCCATAGAGGGCTATGGTGAAAAAGGAAATATCTTCCGTTCAAAACTGGAAAGAAGCTTTCTTAGAAACTGCTCTGTGTTCTGTTAATTCATCTCACAGAGTTACATCTTTCCCTTCAAGAAGCCTTTCGCTAAGGCTGTTCTTGTGGAATTGGCAAAGGGATATTTGGAAGCCCATAGAGGGCTATGGTGAAAAAGGAAATATCTTCCGTTCAAAACTGGAAAGAAGCTTTCTGAGAAACTGCTCTGTGTTCTGTTAATTCATCTCACAGAGTTACATCTTTCCCTTCAAGAAGCCTTTCGCTAAGGCTGTTCTTGGGGAATTGGCAAAGGGATATTTGGAAGCCCATAGAGGGCTATGGTGAAAAAGGAAATATCTTCCGTTCAAAACAGGAAAGAAGCTTTCTGAGAAACTGCTCTGTGTTCTGTTAATTCATCTCACAGAGTTACATCTTTCCCTTCAAGAAGCCTTTCGCTAAGGCTGTTCTTGTGGAATTGGCAAAGGGATATTTGGAAGCCCATAGAGGGCTATGGTGAAAAAGGAAATATCTTCCGTTCAAAACTGGAAAGAAGCTTTCTGAGAAACTGCTCTGTGTTTTGTTAATTCATCTCACAGAGTTACATCTTTCCCTTCAAGAAGCCTTTCGCTAAGGCTGTTCTTGTGGAATTGGCAAAGGGATATTTGGAAGCCCATAGAGGGCTATGGAGAAAAAGGAAATATCTTCCGTTCAAAACTGGAAAGATGCTTTCTGAGAAACTGCTCTGTGTTCTGTTAATTCATCTCACAGAGTTACATCTTTCCCTTCAAGAAGCCTTTCGCTAAGGCTGTTCTTGTGGAATTGGCAAAGGGATATTTGGAAGCCCATACAGGGCTATGGTGAAAAAGGAAATATCTTCCGTTCAAAACTGGAAAGAAGCTTTCTGAGAAACTGCTCTGTGTTCTGTTAATTCATCTCACAGAGTTACATCTTTCCCTTCAAGAGGCCTTTCGCTAAGTCTGTTCTTGTGGAATTGGCAAAGTTATATTTGGAAGCCCATAGAGGGCTATGGTGAAAAAGGAAATATCTTCCGTTCAAAACTGGAAAGAAGCTTTCTGAGAAACTGCTCTGTGTTCTGTTAATTCATCTCACAGAGTTACATCTTTCCCTTCAAGAAGCCTTTCGCTAAGGCTCTTCTTGTGGAATTGGCAAAGGGATATTTGGAAACCTATGGAGGGCTATGGTGAAAAAGGAAATATCTTCCGTTCAAAACTGGAAAGAAGCTTTCTGAGAAACTGCTCTGTGTTCTGTTAATTCATCTCACAGATTTACATCTTTTCCTTCAAGAAGTCTTTCGCTAAGGCTGTTCTTGTGGAATTGGCAAAGGGATATTTGGAAGCCCATAGAGGGCTACGGTGAAAAAGGAAATATCTTCCGTTCAAAACTGGAAAGAAGCTTTCTGAGAAACTGCTCTGTGTTCTGTTAATTCATCTCACAGAGTTACATCTTTCCCTTCAAGAAGCCTTTCGATAAGGCTGTTCTTGTGGAATTGGCAAAGGGATATTTGGAAGCCCATAGAGGGCTATGGTGAAAAAGGAAATATCTTCCGTTCAAAACTGGAAAGAAGCTTTCTGAGAAACTGCTCTGTGTTCTGTTAATTCATCTCACAGAGTTAAATCTTTCCCTTCAAGAAGCCTTTCGCTAAGGCTGTTCTTGGGGAATTGGCAAAGGGATATTTGGAAGCCCATAGAGGGCTATGGTGAAAAAGGAAATATCTTCCGTTCAAAACTGGAAAGAAGCTTTCTGAGAAACTGCTCTGTGTTCTGTTAATTCATCTCACAGAGTTACATCTTTCCCTTCAAGAAGGCTTTCGCTAAGTCTGTTCTTGTGGAATTGGCAAAGGGATATTTGGAAGCCCATAGAGGGCTATGGTGAAAAAGGAAATATGTTCCGTTCAAAACTGGAAAGAAGCTTTCTGAGAAACTGCTCTGTGTTCTGTTAATTCATCTCACAGAGTTACATCTTTCCCTTCAAGAAGCCTTTCGCTAAGGCTGTTCTTGTGGAATTGGCAAAGGGATATTTGGAAGCCCATAGAGGGCTATGGTGAAAAAGGAAATATCTTCCTTTCAAAACTGGAAAGAAGCTTTCTGAGAAACTGCTCTGTGTTCTGTTAATTCATCTCACAGAGTTACATCTTTCCCTTCAAGAAGCCTTTAGCTAAGGCTGTTCTTGGGGAATTGGCAAAGGGATATTTGGAAGGCCATAGAGGGCTATGGTGAAATAGGAAATATCTTCCGTTCAAAACTGGAAAGAAGCTTTCTGAGAAACTGCTCTGTGTTCTGTTAATTCTTCTCACAGAGTTACATCTTTCCCTTCAAGGAGCCTTTCGCTAAGGCTGTTCTTGTGGAATTGGCAAAGGGATATTTGGAAGCCCATAGAGGCTATGGTGAAAAAGGAAATATCTTCCGTTCAAAACAGGAAAGAAGCTTTCTGAGAAACTGCTCTGTGTTCTGTTAATTCATCTCACAGAGTTACATCTTTCCCTTCAAGAAGCCTTTCGCTAAGGCTGTTCTTGTGGAATTGGCAAAGGGATATTTGGAAGCCCATAGAGGGCTATGGTGAAAAAGGAAATATCTTCCGTTCAAAACTGGAAAGAAGCTTTCTGAGAAACTGCTCTGTGTTCTGTTAATTCATCTCACAGCGTTACATCTTTGTCTTGAAGAAGCCTTTCGCTAAGGCTGTTCTTGTGCAATTGGCAAAGGGATATTTGGAAGCCCATAGAGGGCTATGGTGAAAAAGGAAATATCTTCCGTTCAAAACTGGAAAGAAGCTTTCTGAGAAACTGCTCTGTGTTCTGTTAATTCATCTCACAGAGTTACATCTTTCCCTTCAAGAAGCCTTTAGCTAAGGCTGTTCTTGGGGAATTGGCAAAGGGATATTTGGAAGCCCATAGAGGGCTATGGTGAAAAAGGAAATATCTTCCGTTCAAAACTGGAAAGAAGCTTTCTGAGAAACTGCTCTGTGTTCTGTTAATTCAACTCACAGAGTTACATCTTTCCCTTCAAGAAGCCTTTCGCTAAGGCTGTTCTTGGGGAATTGGCAAAGGGATATTTGGAAGCCCATAGAGGGTTTTGGTGAAAAAGGAAATATCTTCCGTTCAAAACTGGAAAGAAGCTTTCTGAGAAACTGCTCTGTGTTCTGTTAATTCATCTCACAGTGTTACATCTTTACCTTCAAGAAGCCTTTCGCTAAGGCTGTTCTTGTGGAATTGGCAAAGGGATATTTGGAAGCCCATAGAGGGCTATGGTGAAAAAGGAAATATCTTCCGTTCAAACCTGGAAAGAAGCTTTCTGAGAAACTGCTCTGTGTTCTGTTAATTCATCTCACAGAGTTACATCTTTCCCTTCAAGAAGCCTTTAGCTAAGGCTGTTCTTGGGGAATTGGCAAAGGGATATTTGGAAGGCCATAGAGGGCTATGGTGAAAAAGGAAATATCTTCCGTTCAAAACTGGAAAGAAGCTTTCTGAGAAACTGCTCTGTGTTCTGTTAATTCTTCTCACAGAGTTACATCTTTCCCTTCAAGGAGCCTTTCGCTAAGGCTGTTCTTGTGGAATTGGCAAAGGGATATTTGGAAGCCCATAGAGGCTATGGTGAAAAAGGAAATATCTTCCGTTCAAAACAGGAAAGAAGCTTTCTGAGAAACTGCTCTGTGTTCTGTTAATTCATCTCACAGAGTTACATCTTTCCCTTCAAGAAGCCTTTCGCTAAGGCTGTTCTTGTGGAATTGGCAAAGGGATATTTGGAAGCCCATAGAGGGCTATGGTGAAAAAGGAAATATCTTCCGTTCAAAACTGGAAAGAAGCTTTCTGAGAAACTGCTCTGTGTTCTGTTAATTCATCTCACAGAGTTACATCTTTGTCTTGAAGAAGCCTTTCGCTAAGGCTGTTCTTGCACAATTGGCAAAGGGATATTTGGAAGCCCATAGAGGGCTATCGTGAAAAAGGAAATATCTTCCGTTCAAAACTGGAAAGAAGCTTTCTGAGAAACTGCTCTGTGTTCTGTTAATTCATCTCACAGAGTTACATCTTTCCCTTGAAGAAGCCTTTAGCTAAGGCTGTTCTTGGGGAATTGGCAAAGGGATATTTGGAAGCCCATAGAGGGCTATGGTGAAAAAGGAAATATCTTCCGTTCAAAACTGGAAAGAAGGTTTCTGAAAAACTGCTCTGTGTTCTGTTAATTCATCTAACAGAGTTACATCTTTCCCTTCAAGATGCCTTTCGCTAAGGCTGTTCTTGTGGAATTGGCAAAGGGATATTTGGAAGCCCGTAGAGGGCTATGGTGAAAAAGGAAATATCTTCCGTTCAAAACAGGAAAGAAGCTTTCTGAGAAACTGCTCTGTGTTCTGTTAATTCATCTCACAGAGTTACATCTTTCCCTTCAAGAAGCCTTTCGCTAAGGCTGTTCTTGTGGAATTGGCAAAGGGATATTTGGAAGCCCATAGAGGGCTATGGTGAAAAAGGAAATATCTTCCGTTCAAAACTGGAAAGAAGCTTTCTGAAAAACTGCTCTGTGTTTTGTTAATTCATCTCACAGAGTTACATCTTTCGCTTCAAGAAGCCTTTCGCTGAGGCTGTTCTTGTGGAATTGGCAAAGGGATATTTGGAAGCCCATAGAGGGCTATGGTGAAAAAGGAAATATCTTCCGTTCAAAACTGGAAAGAAGCTTTCTGAGAAACTGCTCTGTGTTCTGTTAATTCATCTCACAGAGATACATCTTTCCCTTCAAGAAGCCTTTCGCTAAGGCTGTTCTTGTGGAATTGGCAAAGGGATATTTGGAAGCCCATAGAGGGCTAGGGTGAAAAAGGAAATATCTTCCGTTCAAAACTGGAAAGAAGCTTTCTGAGAAACTGCTCTGTGTTCTGTTAATTCATCTCACAGAGTTACATCTTTCCCTTCAAGAAGCCTTTCGCTAAGGCTGTTCTTGTGGAATTGGCAAAGGGATATTTGGAAGCCCATAGAGGGCTATGGTGAAAAAGGAAATATCTTCCGTTCAAAACAGGAAAGAAGCTTTCTGAGAAACTGCTCTGTGTTCTGTTAATTCATCTCACAGAGTTACATCTTTCCCTTGAAGAAGCCTTTCGCTAAGGCTGTTCTTGTGGAATTGGCAAAGGGATATTTGGAAGCCCATAGAGGGCTAGGGTGAAAAAGGAAATATCTTGCGTTCAAAACTGGAAAGAAGCTTTCTGAGAAACTGCTCTGTGTTCTGTTAATTCATCTCACAGCGTTACATCTTTGTCTTGAAGAAGCCTTTCGCTAAGGCTGTTCTTGTGCAATTGGCAAAGGGATATTTGGAAGCCCATAGAGGGCTAACGTGAAAAAGGAAATATCTTCCGTTCAAAACTGGAAAGAAGCTTTCTGAGAAACTGCTCTGTGTTCTGTTAATTCATCTCACAGTGTTACATCTTTCCCTTCAAGAAGTCTTTAGCTAAGGCTGTTCTTGGGGAATTGGCAAAGGGATATTTGTAAGCCCATAGAGGGCTATGGTGAAAAAGGAAATATCTTCCGTTCAAAACTGGAAAGAAGCTTTCTGAGAAACTGCTCTGTGTTCTGTTAATTCATCTCACAGAGTTACATCTTTCCCTTCAAGAAGCCTTTCGCTAAGGCTGTTCTTGTGGAATTGGCAAAGGGATATTTGGAAGCCCCTAGAGGACTATGGTGAAAAAGGAAATATCTTCCGTTCAAAACTGGAAAGAAGCTTTCTGAGAAACTGCTCTGTGTTCTGTTAATTCATCTCACAGAGTTACATCTTTCCCTTCAAGAAGCCTTTCGCTAAGGCTGTTCTTGTGGAATTGGCAAAGGGATATTTGGAAGCCCATAGAGGGCTACGGTGAAAAAGGAAATATCTTCCGTTCAAAACTGGAAAGAAGCTTTCTGAGAAACTGCTCTGTGTTCTGTTAATTCATCTCACAGTGTTACATCTTTCCCTTCTAGAAGTCTTTCGCTAAGGCTGTTCTTGTGGAATTGGCAAAGGGATATTTGGAAGCCCAAAGAGGGCTATGGTGAAAAAGGAAATATCTTCCGTTCAAAACTGGAAAGAAGCTTTCTGAGAAACTGCTCTGTGTTCTGTTAATTCATCTCACAGAGTTACATCTTTCCCTTCAAGAAGCCTTTCGCTAAGGCTGTTCTTGTGGAATTGGCAAAGGGATATTTGGAAGCCCATAGAGGGCTATGGTGAAAAAGGAAATATGTTCCGTTGAAAACTGGAAAGAAGCTTTCTGAGAAACTGCTCTGTGTTCTGTTAATTCATCTAACAGAGTTACATCTTTCCCTTCAAGATGCCTTTCGCTAAGGCTGTTCTTGAGGAATTGGCAAAGGGATATTTGGAAGCCCATAGAGGGCTATGTTGAAAAATGATATATCTTCCGTTCAACACTGGAAAGAAGCTTTCTGAGAAACTGCTCTGTGTTCTGTTAATTCATCTCACACAGTTACATCTTTCCCTTCAAGAAGCCTTTCGCTAAGGCTGTTCTTGTGGAATTGACAAAGGGATATTTGGAAGCCCATAGAGGGCTATGGTGAAAAAGGAAATATCTTCCGTTCAAAACTGGAAAGAAGCTTTCTGAGAAACTGCTCTGTGTTCTGTTAATTCATCTCACAGAGTTACATCTTTCCCTTCAAGAAGCCTTTCGCTAAGGCTGTTCTTGTGGAATTGGCAAAGGGATATTTGGAAGGCCATAGAGGGCTATGGTGAAAAAGGAAATATCTTCCGTTCAAAACTGGAAAGAAGCTTTCTGAGAAACTGCTCTGTGTTCTGTTAATTCATCTCACAGAGTTACATCTTTCCCTTCAAGAAGCCTTTCACTAAGGCTGTTGTTGTGGAATTGGCAAAGGGATATTTGCAAGCCCATAGAGGGCTATGGGTAAAAAGGAAATATCTTCCGTTCAAAACTGGAAAGAAGCTTTCTGAGAAACTGCTCTGTGTTCTGTTAATTCGTCTCACAGAGTTACATCTTTCCCTTCAAGATGCCTTTCGCTAAGGCTGTTCTTGTGGAATTGGCAAAGGGATATTTGGAAGCCCATAGAGGGCTATGGTGAAAAAGGAAATATCTTCCTTTCAAAACTGGAAAGAAGCTTTCTGAGAAACTGCTCTGTGTTCTGTTAATTCATCTCACAGAGTTACATCTTTGTCTTGAAGAAGCCTTTCGCTAAGGCTGTTCTTGTGCAATTGGCAAAGGGATATTTGGAAGCCCATAGAGGGCTATCGTGAAAAACGAAATATCTTCCGTTCAAAACTGGAAAGAAGCTTTCTGAGAAACTGCTCTGTGTTCTGTTAATTCATCTCACAGAGTTACATCTTTCCCTTCAAGAAGCCTTTAGCTAAGGCTGTTCTTGGGGAATTGGCAAAGGGATATTTGGAAGCCCATAGAGGGCTATGGTGAAAAAGAAATATCTTCCGTTCAAAACTGGAAAGAAGCTTTCTGAGAAACTGCTCTGTGTTCTGTTAATTCTTCTCACAGAGTTACATCTTTCCCTTCAAGGTGCCTTTCGCTAAGGCTGTTCTTGTGGAATTGGCAAAGGGATATTTGGAAGCCCATAGAGGGCTATGGTGAAAAAGGAAATATCTTCCGTTCAAAACAGGAAAGAAGCTTTCTGAGAAACTGCTCTGTGTTCTGTTAATTCATCTCACAGAGTTACATCTTTCCCTTCAAGAAGCCTTTCGCTAAGGCTGTTCTTGTGGAATTGGCAAAGGGATATTTGGAAGCCCATAGAGGGCTATGGTGAAAAAGGAAATATCTTCCGTTCAAAACTGGAAAGAAGCTTTCTGAGAAACTGCTCTGTGTTCTGTTAATTCATCTCACAGAGTTACATCTTTGTCTTGAAGAAGCCTTTCGCTAAGGCTGTTCTTGTGCAATTGGCAAAGGGATATTTGGAAGCCCATAGAGGGCTATCGTGAAAAGGGAAATAACTTCCGTTCAAAACTGGAAAGAAGCTTTCTGAGAAACTGCTCTGTGTTCTGTTAATTCATCTCACAGAGTTACATCTTTCCCTTCAAGAAGCCTTTCGCTAAGGCTGTTCTTTTGGAATTGGCAAAGGGATATTTGGAAGCCCATAGAGGGCTATGGTGAAAAAGGAAATATCTTCCGTTCAAAACTGGAAAGAAGCTTTCTTAGAAACTGCTCTGTGTTCTGTTAATTCATCTCACAGAGTTACATCTTTCCCTTCAAGAAGCCTTTCGCTAAGGCTGTTCTTGGGGAATTGGCAAAGGGATATTTGGAAGCCCATAGAGGGCTATGGTGAAAAAGGAAATATCTGCCGTTCAAAACTGGAAAGAAGCTTTCTGAGAAACTGCTCTGTGTTCTGTTAATTCATCTCACAGAGTTACATCTTTCCCTTCAAGAAGCCTTTCGCTAAGGCTGATCTTGTGGAATTGGCAAAGGGAAATTTGGAAGCCCATAGAGGGCTATGGTGAAAAAGGAAATATCTTCCGTTCAAAACTGGAAAGAAGCTTTCTGAGAAACTGCTCTGTGTTCTGTTAATTCATCTCAAAGAGTTACATCTTTCCCTTCAAGAAGCCTTTCGCTAAGGCTGTTCTTGTGGAATTGGCAAAGGGATATTTGGAAGCCCATAGAGGGCTATGGTGAAAAAGGAATTATCTTCCGTTCAAAACTGGAAAGAAGCTTTCTGAGAAACTGCTCTGTGTTCTGTTAATTCATCTAACAGAGTTACATCTTTCCCTTCAAGATGCCTTTCGCTAAGGCTGTTCTTGTGTAATTGGCAAAGGGATATTTGGAAGCCCATAGAGGGCTATGTTGAAAAAGGAAATATCTTCCGTTCAACACTGGAAAGAAGCTTTCTGAGAAACTGCTCTGTGTTCTGTTAATTCATCTCACAGAGTTACATCTTTCCCTTCAAGAAGCCTTTCGCTAAGGCTGATCTTGTGGAATTGGCAAAGGGAAATTTGGAAGCCCATAGAGGGCTATGGTGAAAAAGGAAATATCTTCCGTTCAAAACTGGAAAGAAGCTTTCTGAGAAACTGCTCTGTGTTCTGTTAATTCATCTCACAGAGTTACATCTTTCCCTTCAAGAAGCCTTTCGCTAAGGCTGTTCTTGTGGAATTGGCAAAGGGATATTTGGAAGCCCATAGAGGGCTATGGTGGAAAAGGAAATATCTTCCGTTCAAAACTGGAAAGAAGCTTTCTGAGAAACTGCTCTGTGTTCTGTTAATTCATCTCACAGAGTTACATCTTTCCCTTCAAGGAGCCTTTCGCTAAGGCTGTTCTTGTGGAATTGGCAAAGGGATATTTGGAAGCCCATAGAGGGCTATGGTGAAAAAGGAAATATCTTCCGTTCAAAACTGGAAAGAAGCTTTCTGAGAAACTGCTCTGTGTTCTGTTAACTCATCTCACAGAGTTACATCTTTCCCTTCAAGAAGCCTTTCGCTAAGTCTGTTCTTGTGGAATTGGCAAAGGGATATTTGGAAGCCCTTAGAGGGCTATGGTGAAAAAGGAAATATCTTCCGTTCAAAACTGGAAAGAAGCTTTCTGAGAAACTGCTCTGTGTTCTGTTAATTCATCTCACAGAGTTACATCTTTCCCTTCAAGAAGCCTTTCGCTAAGGCTGTTCTTGTGGAATTGGCAAAGGGATATTTGGAAGCCCATAGAGGGCTATGGTGAAAAAGGAAATATCTTCCGTTCAAAACTGGAAAGAAACTTTCTGAGAAACTGCTCTGTGTTCTGTTAATTCATCTCACAGAGTTACATCTTTCCCTTGAAGAAGCCTTTCGCTAAGGCTTTTCTTGTGGAATTGGCAAAGGGATATTTGGAAGCCCATAGATGGCTATGGTGAAAAAGGAAATATCTTCCGTTCAAAACTGCAAAGAAGCTTTCTGAGAAACTGCTCTGTGTTCTGTTAATTCATCTCACAGAGTTATATCTTTCCCTTCAAGATGCCTTTCGCTAAGGCTGTTCTTGTGGAATTGGCAAAGGGATATTTGGAAGCCCATAGAGGGCTATGGAGAAAAAGGAAATATCTTCCGTTCAAAAATGGAAAGAAGCTTTCTGAGATACTGCTCTGTGTTCTGTTAATTCATCTCACAGAATTACATCTTTCCCTTCAAGAAGCCTTTCGCTAAGTCTGTTCTTGTGGAATTGGCAAAGGGATATTTGGAAGCCCATAGAGGGCTATGGTGAAAAAGGAAATATCTTCCGTTCAAAACTGGAAAGAAGCTTTCTGAGAAACTGCTCTGTGTTCTGTTAATTCATCTCACAGAGTTACATCTTTCCCTTCAAGAAGCCTTTCGCTAAGGCTGTTCTTGTGGAATTGGCAAAGGGATATTTGGAAGCCCATAGAGGGCTATGGTGAAAAAAGGAAATATCTTCCGTTCAAAACTGGAAAGAAGCTTTCTGAGAATCTGCTCTGTGTTCTGTTAATTCATCTCACAGAGTTATATCTTTCCCTTCAAGAAGCCTTTCGCTAACGCTGTTCTTGTGCAATTGGCAAAGGGATATTTGGAAGCCCATAGAGGGCTATGGTGAAAAAGGAAATATCTTCCGTTCAAAAATGGAAAGAAGCTTTCTGAGAAACTGCTCTGTGTTCTGTTAATTCATCTCACAGAGTTACATCTTTCCCTTCAAGATGCCTTTCGCTAAGGCTGTTCATGTGGAATTGGCAAAGGGATATTTGGAAGCCCATAGAAGGCTATGGTGAAAAAGGAAATATCTTCCGTTCAACACTGGAAAGAAGCTTTCTGAGAAACTGCTCTGTGTTCTGTTAATTCATCTCACAGAGTTACATCTTCCACCTCAAGAAGCCTTTCGTTAAGGCTGTTCTTGTGGAATTGGCAAAGGGATATTTGGAAGCCCATAGAGGGCTATGGTGAAAAAGGAAATATCTTCCGTTCAAAACTGGAAAGAAGCTTTCTGAGAAACTGCTCTGTGTTCTGTTCATTCATCTCACAGAGTTACATCTTTCCCTTCAAGAAGCCTTTCGCTAAGGCTGTTCTTGTGGAATTGGCAAAGGGATATTTGGAAGCCCGTAGAGGGCTATGGTGAAAAAGGAAATATCTTCCGTTCAAAACTGGAAAGAAGCTTTCTGAGAAACTGCTCTGTGTTCTGTTAACTCATCTCACAGAGTTACATCTTTCCCTTCAAGAAGCCTTTCGCTAAGTCTGTTCTTGTGGAATTGGCAAAGGGATATTTGGAAGCCCTTAGAGGGCTATGGTGAAAAAGGAAATATCTTCCGTTCAAAACTGGAAAGAAGCTTTCTGAGAAACTGCTCTGTGTTCTGTTAATTCATCTCACAGAGTTACATCTTTCCCTTCAAGAAGCCTTTCGCTAAGGCTGTTCTTGTGGAATTGGCAAAGGGATATTTGGAAGCCCATAGAGGGCTATGGTGAAAAAGGAAATATCTTCCGTTCAAAACTGGAAAGAAACTTTCTGAGAAACTGCTCTGTGTTCTGTTAATTCATCTCACAGAGTTACATCTTTCCCTTGAAGAAGCCTTTCGCTAAGGCTTTTCTTGTGGAATTGGCAAAGGGATATTTGGAAGCCCATAGAGGGCTATGGTGAAAAAGGAAATATCTTCCGTTCAAAACTGCAAAGAAGCTTTCTGAGAAACTGCTCTGTGTTCTGTTAATTCATCTCACAGAGTTACATCTTTCCCTTCAAGATGCCTTTCGCTAAGGCTGTTCTTGTGGAATTGGCAAAGGGATATTTGGAAGCCCATAGAGGGCTATGGAGAAAAAGGAAATATCTTCCGTTCAAAAATGGAAAGAAGCTTTCTGAGAAACTGCTCTGTGTTCTGTTAATTCATCTCACAGAGTTACATCTTTGTCTTGAAGAAGCCTTTCGCTAAGGCTGTTCTTGTGCAATTGGCAAAGGGATATTTGGAAGCCCATAGAGGGCTATCGTGAAAAACGAAATATCTTCCGTTCAAAACTGGAAAGAAGCTTTCTGAGAAACTGCTCTGTGTTCTGTTAATTCATCTCACAGAGTTACATCTTTCCCTTCAAGAAGCCTTTAGCTAAGGCTGTTCTTGGGGAATTGGCAAAGGGATATTTGGAAGCCCATAGAGGGCTATGGTGAAAAAGAAATATCTTCCGTTCAAAACTGGAAAGAAGCTTTCTGAGAAACTGCTCTGTGTTCTGTTAATTCTTCTCACAGAGTTACATCTTTCCCTTCAAGGTGCCTTTCGCTAAGGCTGTTCTTGTGGAATTGGCAAAGGGATATTTGGAAGCCCATAGAGGGCTATGGTGAAAAAGGAAATATCTTCCGTTCAAAACAGGAAAGAAGCTTTCTGAGAAACTGCTCTGTGTTCTGTTAATTCATCTCACAGAGTTACATCTTTCCCTTCAAGAAGCCTTTCGCTAAGGCTGTTCTTGTGGAATTGGCAAAGGGATATTTGGAAGCCCATAGAGGGCTATGGTGAAAAAGGAAATATCTTCCGTTCAAAACTGGAAAGAAGCTTTCTGAGAAACTGCTCTGTGTTCTGTTAATTCATCTCACAGAGTTACATCTTTCCCTTCAAGAAGCCTTTCGCTAAGGCTGTTCTTGTGGAATTGGCAAAGGGATATTTGGAAGCCCATAGAGGGCTATGGTGGAAAAGGAAATATCTTCCGTTCAAAACTGGAAAGAAGCTTTCTGAGAAACTGCTCTGTGTTCTGTTAATTCATCTCACAGAGTTACATCTTTCCCTTCAAGGAGCCTTTCGCTAAGGCTGTTCTTGTGGAATTGGCAAAGGGATATTTGGAAGCCCATAGAGGGCTATGGTGAAAAAGGAAATATCTTCCGTTCAAAACTGGAAAGAAGCTTTCTGAGAAACTGCTCTGTGTTCTGTTAACTCATCTCACAGAGTTACATCTTTCCCTTCAAGAAGCCTTTCGCTAAGTCTGTTCTTGTGGAATTGGCAAAGGGATATTTGGAAGCCCTCAGAGGGCTATGGTGAAAAAGGAAATATCTTCCGTTCAAAACTGGAAAGAAGCTTTCTGAGAAACTGCTCTGTGTTCTGTTAATTCATCTCACAGAGTTACATCTTTCCCTTCAAGAAGCCTTTCGCTAAGGCTGTTCTTGTGGAATTGGCAAAGGGATATTTGGAAGCCCATAGAGGGCTATGGTGAAAAAGGAAATATCTTCCGTTCAAAACTGGAAAGAAACTTTCTGAGAAACTGCTCTGTGTTCTGTTAATTCATCTCACAGAGTTACATCTTTCCCTTGAAGAAGCCTTTCGCTAAGGCTTTTCTTGTGGAATTGGCAAAGGGATATTTGGAAGCCCATAGAGGGCTATGGTGAAAAAGGAAATATCTTCCGTTCAAAACTGCAAAGAAGCTTTCTGAGAAACTGCTCTGTGTTCTGTTAATTCATCTCACAGAGTTACATCTTTCCCTTCAAGATGCCTTTCGCTAAGGCTGTTCTTGTGGAATTGGCAAAGGGATATTTGGAAGCCCATAGAGGGCTATGGAGAAAAAGGAAATATCTTCCGTTCAAAAATGGAAAGAAGCTTTCTGAGATACTGCTCTGTGTTCTGTTAATTCATCTCACAGAATTACATCTTTCCCTTCAAGAAGCCTTTCGCTAAGTCTGTTCTTGTGGAATTGGCAAAGGGATATTTGGAAGCCCATAGAGGGCTATGGTGAAAAAGGAAATATCTTCCGTTCAAAACTGGAAAGAAGCTTTCTGAGAAACTGTTCTGTGTTCTGTTAATTCATCTCACAGAGTTACATCTTTCCCTTCAAGAAGCCTTTCGCTAAGGCTGTTCTTGTGGAATTGGCAAAGGGATATTTGGAAGCCCATAGAGGGCTATGGTGAAAAAAGGAAATATCTTCCGTTCAAAACTGGAAAGAAGCTTTCTGAGAATCTGCTCTGTGTTCTGTTAATTCATCTCACAGAGTTATATCTTTCCCTTCAAGAAGCCTTTCGCTAACGCTGTTCTTGTGCAATTGGCAAAGGGATATTTGGAAGCCCAAAGAGGGCTATGGTGAAAAAGGAAATATCTTCCGTTCAAAAATGGAAAGAAGCTTTCTGAGAAACTGCTCTGTGTTCTGTTAATTCATCTCACAGAGTTACATCTTTCCCTTCAAGATGCCTTTCGCTAAGGCTGTTCATGTGGAATTGGCAAAGGGATATTTGGAAGCCCATAGAAGGCTATGGTGAAAAAGGAAATATCTTCCGTTCAACACTGGAAAGAAGCTTTCTGAGAAACTGCTCTGTGTTCTGTTAATTCATCTCACAGAGTTACATCTTCCACCTCAAGAAGCCTTTCGTTAAGGCTGTTCTTGTGGAATTGGCAAAGGGATATTTGGAAGCCCATAGAGGGCTATGGTGAAAAAGGAAATATCTTCCGTTCAAAACTGGAAAGAAGCTTTCTGAGAAACTGCTCTGTGTTCTGTTCATTCATCTCACAGAGTTACATCTTTCCCTTCAAGAAGCCTTTCGCTAAGGCTGTTCTTGTGGAATTGGCAAAGGGATATTTGGAAGCCCGTAGAGGGCTATGGTGAAAAAGGAAATATCTTCCGTTCAAAACTGGAAAGAAGCTTTCTGAGAAACTGCTCTGTGTTCTGTTAACTCATCTCACAGAGTTACATCTTTCCCTTCAAGAAGCCTTTCGCTAAGTCTGTTCTTGTGGAATTGGCAAAGGGATATTTGGAAGCCCTTAGAGGGCTATGGTGAAAAAGGAAATATCTTCCGTTCAAAACTGGAAAGAAGCTTTCTGAGAAACTGCTCTGTGTTCTGTTAATTCATCTCACAGAGTTACATCTTTCCCTTCAAGAAGCCTTTCGCTAAGGCTGTTCTTGTGGAATTGGCAAAGGGATATTTGGAAGCCCATAGAGGGCTATGGTGAAAAAGGAAATATCTTCCGTTCAAAACTGGAAAGAAACTTTCTGAGAAACTGCTCTGTGTTCTGTTAATTCATCTCACAGAGTTACATCTTTCCCTTGAAGAAGCCTTTCGCTAAGGCTTTTCTTGTGGAATTGGCAAAGGGATATTTGGAAGCCCATAGAGGGCTATGGTGAAAAAGGAAATATCTTCCGTTCAAAACTGCAAAGAAGCTTTCTGAGAAACTGCTCTGTGTTCTGTTAATTCATCTCACAGAGTTACATCTTTCCCTTCAAGATGCCTTTCGCTAAGGCTGTTCTTGTGGAATTGGCAAAGGGATATTTGGAAGCCCATAGAGGGCTATGGAGAAAAAGGAAATATCTTCCGTTCAAAAATGGAAAGAAGCTTTCTGAGAAACTGCTCTGTGTTCTGTTAATTCATCTCACAGAGTTACATCTTGGTCTTGAAGAAGCCTTTCGCTAAGGCTGTTCTTGTGCAATTGGCAAAGGGATATTTGGAAGCCCATAGAGGGCTATCGTGAAAAACGAAATATCTTCCGTTCAAAACTGGAAAGAAGCTTTCTGAGAAACTGCTCTGTGTTCTGTTAATTCATCTCACAGAGTTACATCTTTCCCTTCAAGAAGCCTTTAGCTAAGGCTGTTCTTGGGGAATTGGCAAAGGGATATTTGGAAGCCCATAGAGGGCTATGGTGAAAAAGAAATATCTTCCGTTCAAAACTGGAAAGAAGCTTTCTGAGAAACTGCTCTGTGTTCTGTTAATTCTTCTCACAGAGTTACATCTTTCCCTTCAAGGTACCTTTCGCTAAGGCTGTTCTTGTGGAATTGGCAAAGGGATATTTGGAAGCCCATAGAGGGCTATGGTGAAAAAGGAAATATCTTCCGTTCAAAACAGGAAAGAAGCTTTCTGAGAAACTGCTCTGTGTTCTGTTAATTCATCTCACAGAGTTACATCTTTCCCTTCAAGAAGCCTTTCGCTAAGGCTGTTCTTGTGGAATTGGCAAAGGGATATTTGGAAGCCCATAGAGGGCTATGGTGAAAAAGGAAATATCTTCCGTTCAAAACTGGAAAGAAGCTTTCTGAGAAACTGCTCTGTGTTCTGTTAATTCATCTCACAGAGTTACATCTTTGTCTTGAAGAAGCCTTTCGCTAAGGCTGTTCTTGTGCAATTGGCAAAGGGATATTTGGAAGCCCATAGAGGGCTATCGTGAAAAGGGAAATAACTTCCGTTCAAAACTGGAAAGAAGCTTTCTGAGAAACTGCTCTGTGTTCTGTTAATTCATCTCACAGAGTTACATCTTTCCCTTCAAGAAGCCTTTCGCTAAGGCTCTTCTTTTGGAATTGGCAAAGGGATATTTGGAAGCCCATAGAGGGCTATGGTGAAAAAGGAAATATCTTCCGTTCAAAACTGGAAAGAAGCTTTCTTAGAAACTGCTCTGTGTTCTGTTAATTCATCTCACAGAGTTACATCTTTCCCTTCAAGAAGCCTTTCGCTAAGGCTGTTCTTGGGGAATTGGCAAAGGGATATTTGGAAGCCCATAGAGGGCTATGGTGAAAAAGGAAATATCTGCCGTTCAAAACTGGAAAGAAGCTTTCTGAGAAACTGCTCTGTGTTCTGTTAATTCATCTCACAGAGTTACATCTTTCCCTTCAAGAAGCCTTTCGCTAAGGCTGATCTTGTGGAATTGGCAAAGGGAAATTTGGAAGCCCATAGAGGGCTATGGTGAAAAAGGAAATATCTTCCGTTCAAAACTGGAAAGAAGCTTTCTGAGAAACTGCTCTGTGTTCTGTTAATTCATCTCAAAGAGTTACATCTTTCCCTTCAAGAAGCCTTTCGCTAAGGCTGTTCTTGTGGAATTGGCAAAGGGATATTTGGAAGCCCATAGAGGGCTATGGTGAAAAAGGAATTATCTTCCGTTCAAAACTGGAAAGAAGCTTTCTGAGAAACTGCTCTGTGTTCTGTTAATTCATCTAACAGAGTTACATCTTTCCCTTCAAGATGCCTTTCGCTAAGGCTGTTCTTGTGTAATTGGCAAAGGGATATTTGGAAGCCCATAGAGGGCTATGTTGAAAAAGGAAATATCTTCCGTTCAACACTGGAAAGAAGCTTTCTGAGAAACTGCTCTGTGTTCTGTTAATTCATCTCACACAGTTACATCTTTCCCTTCAAGAAGCCTTTCGCTAAGGCTGTTCTTGTGGAATTGACAAAGGGATATTTGGAAGCCCATAGAGGGCTATGGTGAAAAAGGAAATATCTTCCGTTCAAAACTGGAAAGAAGCTTTCTGAGAAACTGCTCTGTGTTCTGTTAATTCATCTCACAGAGTTACATCTTTCCCTTCAAGAAGCCTTTCGCTAAGGCTGTTCTTGTGGAATTGGCAAAGGGATATTTGGAAGCCCATAGAGGGCTATGGTGGAAAAGGAAATATCTTCCGTTCAAAACTGGAAAGAAGCTTTCTGAGAAACTGCTCTGTGTTCTGTTAATTCATCTCACAGAGTTACATCTTTCCCTTCAAGGAGCCTTTCGCTAAGGCTGTTCTTGTGGAATTGGCAAAGGGATATTTGGAAGCCCATAGAGGGCTATGGTGAAAAAGGAAATATCTTCCGTTCAAAACTGGAAAGAAGCTTTCTGAGAAACTGCTCTGTGTTCTGTTAACTCATCTCACAGAGTTACATCTTTCCCTTCAAGAAGCCTTTCGCTAAGTCTGTTCTTGTGGAATTGGCAAAGGGATATTTGGAAGCCCTTAGAGGGCTATGGTGAAAAAGGAAATATCTTCCGTTCAAAACTGGAAAGAAGCTTTCTGAGAAACTGCTCTGTGTTCTGTTAATTCATCTCACAGAGTTACATCTTTCCCTTCAAGAAGCCTTTCGCTAAGGCTGTTCTTGTGGAATTGGCAAAGGGATATTTGGAAGCCCATAGAGGGCTATGGTGAAAAAGGAAATATCTTCCGTTCAAAACTGGAAAGAAACTTTCTGAGAAACTGCTCTGTGTTCTGTTAATTCATCTCACAGAGTTACATCTTTCCCTTGAAGAAGCCTTTCGCTAAGGCTTTTCTTGTGGAATTGGCAAAGGGATATTTGGAAGCCCATAGAGGGCTATGGTGAAAAAGGAAATATCTTCCGTTCAAAACTGCAAAGAAGCTTTCTGAGAAACTGCTCTGTGTTCTGTTAATTCATCTCACAGAGTTACATCTTTCCCTTCAAGATGCCTTTCGCTAAGGCTGTTCTTGTGGAATTGGCAAAGGGATATTTGGAAGCCCATAGAGGGCTATGGAGAAAAAGGAAATATCTTCCGTTCAAAAATGGAAAGAAGCTTTCTGAGATACTGCTCTGTGTTCTGTTAATTCATCTCACAGAATTACATCTTTCCCTTCAAGAAGCCTTTCGCTAAGTCTGTTCTTGTGGAATTGGCAAAGGGATATTTGGAAGCCCATAGAGGGCTATGGTGAAAAAGGAAATATCTTCCGTTCAAAACTGGAAAGAAGCTTTCTGAGAAACTGCTCTGTGTTCTGTTAATTCTTCTCACAGAGTTACATCTTTCCCTTCAAGGTACCTTTCGCTAAGGCTGTTCTTGTGGAATTGGCAAAGGGATATTTGGAAGCCCATAGAGGGCTATGGTGAAAAAGGAAATATCTTCCGTTCAAAACAGGAAAGAAGCTTTCTGAGAAACTGCTCTGTGTTCTGTTAATTCATCTCACAGAGTTACATCTTTCCCTTCAAGAAGCCTTTCGCTAAGGCTGTTCTTGTGGAATTGCAAAGGGATATTTGGAAGCCCATAGAGGGCTATGGTGAAAAAGGAAATATCTTCCGTTCAAAACTGGAAAGAAGCTTTCTGAGAAACTGCTCTGTGTTCTGTTAATTCATCTCACAGAGTTACATCTTTGTCTTGAAGAAGCCTTTCGCTAAGGCTGTTCTTGTGCAATTGGCAAAGGGATATTTGGAAGCCCATAGAGGGCTATCGTGAAAAGGGAAATAACTTCCGTTAAAAACTGGAAAGAAGCTTTCTGAGAAACTGCTCTGTGTTCTGTTAATTCATCTCACAGAGTTACATCTTTCCCTTCAAGAAGCCTTTCGCTAAGGCTGTTCTTTTGGAATTGGCAAAGGGATATTTGGAAGCCCATAGAGGGCTATGGTGAAAAAGGAAATATCTTCCGTTCAAAACTGGAAAGAATCTTTCTTAGAAACTGCTCTGTGTTCTGTTAATTCATCTCACAGAGTTACATCTTTCCCTTCAAGAAGCCTTTCGCTAAGGCTGTTCTTGGGGAATTGGCAAAGGGATATTTGGAAGCCCATAGAGGGCTATGGTGAAAAAGGAAATATCTGCCGTTCAAAACTGGAAAGAAGCTTTCTGAGAAACTGCTCTGTGTTCTGTTAATTCATCTCACAGAGTTACATCTTTCCCTTCAAGAAGCCTTTCGCTAAGGCTGATCTTGTGGAATTGGCAAAGGGAAATTTGGAAGCCCATAGAGGGCTATGGTGAAAAAGGAAATATCTTCCGTTCAAAACTGGAAAGAAGCTTTCTGAGAAACTGCTCTGTGTTCTGTTAATTCATCTCAAAGAGTTACATCTTTCCCTTCAAGAAGCCTTTCGCTAAGGCTGTTCTTGTGGAATTGGCAAAGGGATATTTGGAAGCCCATAGAGGGCTATGGTGAAAAAGGAATTATCTTCCGTTCAAAACTGGAAAGAAGCTTTCTGAGAAACTGCTCTGTGTTCTGTTAATTCATCTAACAGAGTTACATCTTTCCCTTCAAGATGCCTTTCGCTAAGGCTGTTCTTGTGTAATTGGCAAAGGGATATTTGGAAGCCCATAGAGGGCTATGTTGAAAAAGGAAATATCTTCCGTTCAACACTGGAAAGAAGCTTTCTGAGAAACTGCTCTGTGTTCTGTTAATTCATCTCACACAGTTACATCTTTCCCTTCAAGAAGCCTTTCGCTAAGGCTGTTCTTGTGGAATTGACAAAGGGATATTTGGAAGCCCATAGAGGGCTATGGTGAAAAAGGAAATATCTTCCGTTCAAAACTGGAAAGAAGCTTTCTGAGAAACTGCTCTGTGTTCTGTTAATTCATCTCACAGAGTTACATCTTTCCCTTCAAGAAGCCTTTCGCTAAGGCTGTTCTTGTGGAATTGGCAAAGGGATATTTGGAAGCCCATAGAGGGCTATGGTGGAAAAGGAAATATCTTCCGTTCAAAACTGGAAAGAAGCTTTCTGAGAAACTGCTCTGTGTTCTGTTAATTCATCTCACAGAGTTACATCTTTCCCTTCAAGGAGCCTTTCGCTAAGGCTGTTCTTGTGGAATTGGCAAAGGGATATTTGGAAGCCCATAGAGGGCTATGGTGAAAAAGGAAATATCTTCCGTTCAAAACTGGAAAGAAGCTTTCTGAGAAACTGCTCTGTGTTCTGTTAACTCATCTCACAGAGTTACATCTTTCCCTTCAAGAAGCCTTTCGCTAAGTCTGTTCTTGTGGAATTGGCAAAGGGATATTTGGAAGCCCTTAGAGGGCTATGGTGAAAAAGGAAATATCTTCCGTTCAAAACTGGAAAGAAGCTTTCTGAGAAACTGCTCTGTGTTCTGTTAATTCATCTCACAGAGTTACATCTTTCCCTTCAAGAAGCCTTTCGCTAAGGCTGTTCTTGTGGAATTGGCAAAGGGATATTTGGAAGCCCATAGAGGGCTATGGTGAAAAAGGAAATATCTTCCGTTCAAAACTGGAAAGAAACTTTCTGAGAAACTGCTCTGTGTTCTGTTAATTCATCTCACAGAGTTACATCTTTCCCTTGAAGAAGCCTTTCGCTAAGGCTTTTCTTGTGGAATTGGCAAAGGGATATTTGGAAGCCCATAGAGGGCTATGGTGAAAAAGGAAATATCTTCCGTTCAAAACTGCAAAGAAGCTTTCTGAGAAACTGCTCTGTGTTCTGTTAATTCATCTCACAGAGTTACATCTTTCCCTTCAAGATGCCTTTCGCTAAGGCTGTTCTTGTGGAATTGGCAAAGGGATATTTGGAAGCCCATAGAGGGCTATGGAGAAAAAGGAAATATCTTCCGTTCAAAAATGGAAAGAAGCTTTCTGAGATACTGCTCTGTGTTCTGTTAATTCATCTCACAGAATTACATCTTTCCCTTCAAGAAGCCTTTCGCTAAGTCTGTTCTTGTGGAATTGGCAAAGGGATATTTGGAAGCCCATAGAGGGCTATGGTGAAAAAGGAAATATCTTCCGTTCAAAACTGGAAAGAAGCTTTCTGAGAAACTGCTCTGTGTTCTGTTAATTCTTCTCACAGAGTTACATCTTTCCCTTCAAGGTACCTTTCGCTAAGGCTGTTCTTGTGGAATTGGCAAAGGGATATTTGGAAGCCCATAGAGGGCTATGGTGAAAAAGGAAATATCTTCCGTTCAAAACAGGAAAGAAGCTTTCTGAGAAACTGCTCTGTGTTCTGTTAATTCATCTCACAGAGTTACATCTTTCCCTTCAAGAAGCCTTTCGCTAAGGCTGTTCTTGTGGAATTGGCAAAGGGATATTTGGAAGCCCATAGAGGGCTATGGTGAAAAAGGAAATATCTTCCGTTCAAAACTGGAAAGAAGCTTTCTGAGAAACTGCTCTGTGTTCTGTTAATTCATCTCACAGAGTTACATCTTTGTCTTGAAGAAGCCTTTCGCTAAGGCTGTTCTTGTGCAATTGGCAAAGGGATATTTGGAAGCCCATAGAGGGCTATCGTGAAAAGGGAAATAACTTCCGTTCAAAACTGGAAAGAAGCTTTCTGAGAAACTGCTCTGTGTTCTGTTAATTCATCTCACAGAGTTACATCTTTCCCTTCAAGAAGCCTTTCGCTAAGGCTGTTCTTTTGGAATTGGCAAAGGGATATTTGGAAGCCCATAGAGGGCTATGGTGAAAAAGGAAATATCTTCCGTTCAAAACTGGAAAGAAGCTTTCTTAGAAACTGCTCTGTGTTCTGTTAATTCATCTCACAGAGTTACATCTTTCCCTTCAAGAAGCCTTTCGCTAAGGCTGTTCTTGGGGAATTGGCAAAGGGATATTTGGAAGCCCATAGAGGGCTATGGTGAAAAAGGAAATATCTGCCGTTCAAAACTGGAAAGAAGCTTTCTGAGAAACTGCTCTGTGTTCTGTTAATTCATCTCACAGAGTTACATCTTTCCCTTCAAGAAGCCTTTCGCTAAGGCTGATCTTGTGGAATTGGCAAAGGGAAATTTGGAAGCCCATAGAGGGCTATGGTGAAAAAGGAAATATCTTCCGTTCAAAACTGGAAAGAAGCTTTCTGAGAAACTGCTCTGTGTTCTGTTAATTCATCTCAAAGAGTTACATCTTTCCCTTCAAGAAGCCTTTCGCTAAGGCTGTTCTTGTGGAATTGGCAAAGGGATATTTGGAAGCCCATAGAGGGCTATGGTGAAAAAGGAATTATCTTCCGTTCAAAACTGGAAAGAAGCTTTCTGAGAAACTGCTCTGTGTTCTGTTAATTCATCTAACAGAGTTACATCTTTCCCTTCAAGATGCCTTTCGCTAAGGCTGTTCTTGTGTAATTGGCAAAGGGATATTTGGAAGCCCATAGAGGGCTATGTTGAAAAAGGAAATATCTTCCGTTCAACACTGGAAAGAAGCTTTCTGAGAAACTGCTCTGTGTTCTGTTAATTCATCTCACACAGTTACATCTTTCCCTTCAAGAAGCCTTTCGCTAAGGCTGTTCTTGTGGAATTGACAAAGGGATATTTGGAAGCCCATAGAGGGCTATGGTGAAAAAGGAAATATCTTCCGTTCAAAACTGGAAAGAAGCTTTCTGAGAAACTGCTCTGTGTTCTGTTAATTCATCTCACAGAGTTACATCTTTCCCTTCAAGAAGCCTTTCGCTAAGGCTGTTCTTGTGGAATTGGCAAAGGGATATTTGGAAGCCCATAGAGGGCTATGGTGGAAAAGGAAATATCTTCCGTTCAAAACTGGAAAGAAGCTTTCTGAGAAACTGCTCTGTGTTCTGTTAATTCATCTCACAGAGTTACATCTTTCCCTTCAAGGAGCCTTTCGCTAAGGCTGTTCTTGTGGAATTGGCAAAGGGATATTTGGAAGCCCATAGAGGGCTATGGTGAAAAAGGAAATATCTTCCGTTCAAAACTGGAAAGAAGCTTTCTGAGAAACTGCTCTGTGTTCTGTTAACTCATCTCACAGAGTTACATCTTTCCCTTCAAGAAGCCTTTCGCTAAGTCTGTTCTTGTGGAATTGGCAAAGGGATATTTGGAAGCCCTTAGAGGGCTATGGTGAAAAAGGAAATATCTTCCGTTCAAAACTGGAAAGAAGCTTTCTGAGAAACTGCTCTGTGTTCTGTTAATTCATCTCACAGAGTTACATCTTTCCCTTCAAGAAGCCTTTCGCTAAGGCTGTTCTTGTGGAATTGGCAAAGGGATATTTGGAAGCCCATAGAGGGCTATGGTGAAAAAGGAAATATCTTCCGTTCAAAACTGGAAAGAAACTTTCTGAGAAACTGCTCTGTGTTCTGTTAATTCATCTCACAGAGTTACATCTTTCCCTTGAAGAAGCCTTTCGCTAAGGCTTTTCTTGTGGAATTGGCAAAGGGATATTTGGAAGCCCATAGAGGGCTATGGTGAAAAAGGAAATATCTTCCGTTCAAAACTGCAAAGAAGCTTTCTGAGAAACTGCTCTGTGTTCTGTTAATTCATCTCACAGAGTTACATCTTTCCCTTCAAGATGCCTTTCGCTAAGGCTGTTCTTGTGGAATTGGCAAAGGGATATTTGGAAGCCCATAGAGGGCTATGGAGAAAAAGGAAATATCTTCCGTTCAAAAATGGAAAGAAGCTTTCTGAGATACTGCTCTGTGTTCTGTTAATTCATCTCACAGAATTACATCTTTCCCTTCAAGAAGCCTTTCGCTAAGTCTGTTCTTGTGGAATTGGCAAAGGGATATTTGGAAGCCCATAGAGGGCTATGGTGAAAAAGGAAATATCTTCCGTTCAAAACTGGAAAGAAGCTTTCTGAGAAACTGCTCTGTGTTCTGTTAATTCATCTCACAGAGTTACATCTTTCCCTTCAAGAAGCCTTTCGCTAAGGCTGTTCTTGTGGAATTGGCAAAGGGATATTTGGAAGCCCATAGAGGGCTATGGTGAAAAAAGGAAATATCTTCCGTTCAAAACTGGAAAGAAGCTTTCTGAGAATCTGCTCTGTGTTCTGTTAATTCATCTCACAGAGTTATATCTTTCCCTTCAAGAAGCCTTTCGCTAACGCTGTTCTTGTGCAATTGGCAAAGGGATATTTGGAAGCCCATAGAGGGCTATGGTGAAAAAGGAAATATCTTCCGTTCAAAAATGGAAAGAAGCTTTCTGAGAAACTGCTCTGTGTTCTGTTAATTCATCTCACAGAGTTACATCTTTCCCTTCAAGATGCCTTTCGCTAAGGCTGTTCATGTGGAATTGGCAAAGGGATATTTGGAAGCCCATAGAAGGCTATGGTGAAAAAGGAAATATCTTCCGTTCAACACTGGAAAGAAGCTTTCTGAGAAACTGCTCTGTGTTCTGTTAATTCATCTCACAGAGTTACATCTTCCACCTCAAGAAGCCTTTCGTTAAGGCTGTTCTTGTGGAATTGGCAAAGGGATATTTGGAAGCCCATAGAGGGCTATGGTGAAAAAGGAAATATCTTCCGTTCAAAACTGGAAAGAAGCTTTCTGAGAAACTGCTCTGTGTTCTGTTCATTCATCTCACAGAGTTACATCTTTCCCTTCAAGAAGCCTTTCGCTAAGGCTGTTCTTGTGGAATTGGCAAAGGGATATTTGGAAGCCCGTAGAGGGCTATGGTGAAAAAGGAAATATCTTCCGTTCAAAACTGGAAAGAAGCTTTCTGAGAAACTGCTCTGTGTTCTGTTAACTCATCTCACAGAGTTACATCTTTCCCTTCAAGAAGCCTTTCGCTAAGTCTGTTCTTGTGGAATTGGCAAAGGGATATTTGGAAGCCCTTAGAGGGCTATGGTGAAAAAGGAAATATCTTCCGTTCAAAACTGGAAAGAAGCTTTCTGAGAAACTGCTCTGTGTTCTGTTAATTCATCTCACAGAGTTACATCTTTCCCTTCAAGAAGCCTTTCGCTAAGGCTGTTCTTGTGGAATTGGCAAAGGGATATTTGGAAGCCCATAGAGGGCTATGGTGAAAAAGGAAATATCTTCCGTTCAAAACTGGAAAGAAACTTTCTGAGAAACTGCTCTGTGTTCTGTTAATTCATCTCACAGAGTTACACCTTTCCCTTGAAGAAGCCTTTCTCTAAGGCTTTTCTTGTGGAATTGGCAAAGGGATATTTGGAAGCCCATAGAGGGCTATGGTGAAAAAGGAAATATCTTCCGTTCAAAACTGCAAAGAAGCTTTCTGAGAAACTGCTCTGTGTTCTGTTAATTCATCTCACAGAGTTACATCTTTCCCTTCAAGATGCCTTTCGCTAAGGCTGTTCTTGTGGAATTGGCAAAGGGATATTTGGAAGCCCATAGAGGGCTATGGTGAAAAAAGGAAATATCTTCCGTTCAAAACTGGAAAGAAGCTTTCTGAGAATCTGCTCTGTGTTCTGTTAATTCATCTCACAGAGTTATATCTTTCCCTTCAAGAAGCCTTTCGCTAACGCTGTTCTTGTGCAATTGGCAAAGGGATATTTGGAACCCCTAGAGGGCTATGGTGAAAAAGGAAATATCTTCCGTTCAAAAATGGAAAGAAGCTTTCTGAGAAACTGCTCTGTGTTCTGTTAATTCATCTCACAGAGTTACATCTTTCCCTTCAAGATGCCTTTCGCTAAGGCTGTTCATGTGGAATTGGCAAAGGGATATTTGGAAGCCCATAGAAGGCTATGGTGAAAAAGGAAATATCTTCCGTTCAACACTGGAAAGAAGCTTTCTGAGAAACTGCTCTGTGTTCTGTTAATTCATCTCACAGAGTTACATCTTCCCCCTCAAGAAGCCTTTCGTTAAGGCTGTTCTTGTGGAATTGGCAAAGGGATATTTGGAAGCCCATAGAGGGCTATGGTGAAAAAGGAAATATCTTCCGTTCAAAACTGGAAAGAAGCTTTCTGAGAAACTGCTCTGTGTTCTGTTCATTCATCTCACAGAGTTACATCTTTCCCTTCAAGAAGCCTTTCGCTAAGGCTGTTCTTGTGGAATTGGTAAAGGGATATTTGGAAGCCCGTAGAGGGCTATGGTGAAAAAGGAAATATCTTCCGTTCAAAACTGGAAAGAAGCTTTCTGAGAAACTGCTCTGTGTTCTGTTAATTCATCTCACAGAGTTACATCTTCCCCTTCAAGAAGCCTTTCGCTAAGGCTGTTCTTGTGGAATTGGCAAAGGGATATTTTGAAGCCCATAGAGATCTATGGTGAAAAGGAAATATCTTCCGTTCAAAACTGGAAAGAAGCTTTCTGAGGAACTGCTCTGTGTTCTGTTAATTCATCTCACAGAATTACATCTTTCCCTTCAAGAAGACTTTCGCTAAGGCTGTTCTTGTGGAACTGGCAAAGGGATATTTGGAAGCCCATAGAGGGCTATTGTGAAAAAGGAAATATCTTCCGTTCAAACATGGAAAGAAGCTTTCTGAGAAACTGCTCTGTGTTCTGTTAATTCATCTCACAGAGTTATATCTTTCCCTTCAAGAAGCCTTTAGCTAAGGCTGTTCTTGTGGAATTGGCAAAGGGATATTTGGAAGCCCATAGAGGGCTATGGTGAAAAAGAAATATCTTCCGTTCAAAAATGGAAAGAAGCTTTCTGAGAAACTGCTCTGTGTTCTGTTAATTCATCTCACAGAGTTACATCTTTCCCTTCAAGATGCCTTTCGCTAAGGCTGTTCTTGTGGAATTGGCAAAGGGATATTTGGAAGCCCATAGAGGGCTATGGTGAAAAAGGAAATATCTTCCGTTCAACACTGGAAAGAAGCTTTCTGAGAAACTGCTCTGTGTTCTGTTAATTCATCTCACAGAGTTACATCTTCCCCATCAAGAAGCCTTTCGCTAAGGCTGTTCTTGTGGAATTGGCAAAGGGATATTTGGAAGCCCATAGAGGGCTATGGTGAAAAAGGAAATATCTTCCGTTCAAAACTGGAAAGAAGCTTTCTGAGAAACTGCTCTGTGTTCTGTTAATTCATCTCACAGAGTTACATCTTTCCCTTCAAGAAGCCTTTCGCTAAGGCTCTTCTTGTGGAATTGGCAAAGGGATATTTGGAAGCCCATAGAGGGCTATGGTGAAAAAGGAAATATCTTCCGTTCAAAACTGGAAAGAAGCTTTCTGAGAAACTGCTCTGTGTTCTGTTAATTCATCTCACAGAGTTACATCTTCCCCTTCAAGAAGCCTTTCGCTAAGGCTGTTCTTGTGGAATTGGCAAAGGGATATTTTGAAGCCCATAGAGGGCTATGGTGAAAAGGAAATATCTTCCGTTCAAAACTTGAAAGAAGCTTTCTGAGGAACTGCTCTGTGTTCTGTTAATTCATCTCAAAGAGTTACATCTTTCCCTTCAAGAAGACTTTCGCTAAGGCTGTTCTTGTGGAACTGGCAAAGGGATATTTGGAAGCCCATAGAGGGCTATTGTGAAAAAGGAAATATCTTCCGTTCAAAACTGGAAAGAAGCTTTCTGAGAAACTGTTCTGTGTTCTGTTAATTCATCTCACAGAGTTACATCTTTCCCTTCAAGAAGCCTTTCGCTAAGGCTCTTCTTGTGGAATTGGCAAAGGGATATTTGGAAGCCCATAGAAGGCTATGGTGAAAAAGGAAATATCTTCCGTTCAAAACTGGAAAGAAGCTTTCTGAGAAACTGCTCTGTGTTCTGTTAATTTATCTCACAGAGTTACATCTTTCCCTTCAAGAAGCCTTTCGCTAAGGCTGTTCTTGTGGAATTGGCAAAGGGATATTTGGAAGCCCATAGAAGGCTATGGTGAAAAAGGAAATATCTTCCGTTCAAAACTGGAAAGAAGCTTTCTGAGAAACTGCTCTGTGTTCTGTTAATTCATCTCACAGAGTTACATCTTTCTCTTCAAGAAGCCTTTCGCTAAGTCTGTTCTTGTGGAATTGGCAAAGGGATATTTGGAAACCCATAGAGGGCTATGGTGAAAAAGGAAATATCTTCCGTTCAAAACTGGAAAGAAGCTTTCTGAGAAACTGTTCTGTGTTCTGTTAATTCATCTCACAGAGTTACATCTTTCCCTTCAAGAAGCCTTTCGCTAAGGCTCTTCTTGTGGAATTGGCAAAGGGATATTTGGAAGCCCATAGAGGGCTATGGTGAAAAAGGAAATATCTTCCGTTCAAAACTGGAAAGAAGCTTTCTGAGAAACTGCTCTGTGTTCTGTTAATTCATCTCACAGAGTTACATCTTTCCCTTCAAGAAGCCTTTCGCTAAGGCTGTTCTTGTGGAATTGGCAAAGGGATATTTGGAAGCCCATAGAGGGCTATGGTGAAAAAGGAAATATCTTCCGTTCAAAACTGGAAAGAAGCTTTCTGAGAAACTGCTCTGTATTCTGTTAATTCATCTCACAGAGTTACATCTTTCCCTTCAAGAAGCCTTTCGCTAAGTCTGTTCTTGTGGAATTGGCAAAGGGATATTTGGAAGCCCATAGAGGGCTATGGTGAAAAAGGAAATATCTTCCGTTCAAAACTGGAAAGAAACTTTCTGAGAAACTGCTCTGTGTTCTGTTAATTCATCTCACAGAGTTACATCTTTCCCTTCAAGAAGCCTTTCGCTAAGGCTGTTCTTGTGGAATTGGCAAAGGGATATTTGGAAGCCCATAGAGGGCTATGGTGAAAAAGGAAATATCTTCCGTTCAAAACTGGAAAGAAGCTTTCTGAGAAACTGCTCTGTTTTCTGTTAATTCATCTCACAGAGTTACATCTTTCCCTTCAAGATGCCTTTCGCTAAGGCTGTTCTTGTGGAATTGGCAAAGGGATATTTGGAAGCCCATAGAGGGCTATGGTGAAAAAGGAAATATGTTCCGTTCAAAACAGGAAAGAAGCTTTCTGAGAAACTGCTCTGTGTTCTGTTATTTCATCTCACAGTGTTACATCTTTCCCTTCAAGAAGCCTTTCGCTAAGGCTGTTCTTGTGGAATTGGCAAAGGGATATTTGGAAGTCCAGAGAGGGCTATGGTGAAAAAGGAAATAACTTCCGTTCAAAACTGGAAAGAAGCTTTCTGAGAAACTGCTCTGTGTTCTGTTAATTCATCTCACAGAGTTACATCTTTGTCTTGAAGAAGCCTTTCGCTAAGGCTGTTCTTGTGCAATTGGCAAAGGGATATTTGGAAGCCCATAGAGGGCTATGGTGAAAAAGGAAATATCTTCCGTTCAAAACTGGAAAGAAGCTTTCTGAGAAACTGCTCTGTGTTCTGTTAATTCATCTCACAGAGTTACATCTTTCCCTTCAAGAAGCCTTTCGCTAAGGCTGATCTTGTGGAATTGGCAAAGGGATATTTGGAAGCCCATAGATGGCTATGGTGAAAAAGGAAATATCTTCCGTTCAAAACTGGAAAGAAGCTTTCTGAGATACTGCTCTGTGTTCTGTTAATTCATCTCACAGAGTTACATCTTTCCCTTCAAGAAGTCTTTCGCTAAGGCTGTTCTTGTGGAATTGGCAAAGGGATATTTGGAAGCCCATAGAGGGCTATGGTGAAAAAGGAAATATCTTCCGTTCAAAACTGGAAAGAAGCTTTCTGAGATACTGCTCTGTGTTCTGTTAATTCATCTCACAGAATTACATCTTTCCCTTCAAGAAGCCTTTCGCTAAGTCTGTTCTTGTGCAATTGGCAAAGGGATATTTGGAAGCCCATAGAGGGCTATGGTGAAAAAGGAAATATCTTCCGTTCAAAACTGGAAAGAAGCTTTCTGAGAAACTGCTCTGTGTTCTGTTAATTCATCTCACAGAGTTACATCTTTCCCTTCAAGAAGCCTTTAGCTAAGGCTGTTCTTGTGGAATTGGCAAAGGGATATTTGGAAGCCCATAGAGGGCTATGGTGAAAAAGAAATATCTTCCGTTCAAAAATGGAAAGAAGCTTTCTGAGAAACTGCTCTGTGTTCTGTTAATTCATCTCACGGAGTTACATCTTTCCCTTCAAGATGCCTTTCGCTAAGGGTGTTCTTGTGGAATTGGCAAAGGGATATTTGGAAGCCCATAGAGGGCTATGGTGAAAAAGGAAATATCTTCCGTTCAACACTGGAAAGAAGCTTTCTGAGAAACTGCTCTGTGTTCTGTTAATTCATCTCACAGAGTTACATCTTTCCCTTCAAGAAGCCTTTCGCTAAGGCTGTTCTTGTGGAATTGGCAAAGGGATATTTGGAAGCCCATAGAGGGCTATGGTGAAAAAGGAAATATCTTCCGTTCAAAACTGGAAAGAAGCTTTCTGAGAAACTGCTCTGTGTTCTGTTAATTCATCTCACAGAGTTACATCTTTGTCTTGAAGAAGCCTTTCGCTAAGGCTGTTCTTGTGCAATTGGCAAAGGGATATTTGGAAGCCCATAGAGGGCTATCGTGAAAAAGGAAATATCTTCCGTTCAAAACTGGAAAGAAGCTTTCTGAGAAACTGCTCTGTGTTCTGTTAATTCATCTCACAGAGTTACATCTTTCCCTTCAAGAAGCCTTTCGCTAAGGCTGTTCTTGGGGAATTGGCAAAGGGATATTTGGAAGCCCATAGAGGGCTATGGTGAAAAAGGAAATATCTTCCGTTCAAAACTGGAAAGAAGCTTTCTTAGAAACTGCTCTGTGTTCTGTTAATTCATCTCACAGAGTTACATCTTTCCCTTCAAGAAGCCTTTCGCTAAGGCTGTTCTTGGGGAATTGGCAAAGGGATATTTGGAAGCCCATAGAGGGCTATGGTGAAAAAGGAAATATCTTCCGTTCAAAACTGGAAAGAAGCTTTCTGAGAAACTGCTCTGTGTTCTGTTAATTCATCTCACAGAGTTACATCTTTCCCTTCAAGAAGCCTTTCGCTAAGGCTGATCTTGTGGAATTGGCAAAGGGAAATTTGGAAGCCCATAGAGGGCTATGGTGAAAAAGGAAATATCTTCCGTTCAAAACTGGAAAGAAGCTTTTTGAGAAACTGCTCTGTGTTCTGTTAATTCATCTAACAGAGTTACATCTTTCCCTTCAAGATGCCTTTCGCTAAGGCTGTTCTTGTGGAATTGGCAAAGGGATATTTGGAAGCCCATAGAGGGCTATGTTGAAAAAGGAAATATCTTCCGTTCAACACTGGAAAGAAGCTTTCTGAGAAACTGCTCTGTGTTCTGTTAATTCATCTCACAGAGTTACATCTTTCCCTTCAAGAAGCCTTTCGCTAAGGCTGTTCTTGGGGAACTGGCAAAGGGATATTTGGAACCCCTAGAGGGCTATGGTGAAAAAGGAAATATCTTCCGTTCAAAACTGGAAGGAAGCTTTCTGAGAAACTGCTCTGTGTTATGTTAATTCATCTCACAGAGTTACATCTTTTCCTTCAAGAAGCCTTTCGCTAAGGCTGTTCTTGTGGAATTGGCAAAGGGATATTTGGAAGCCCATAGAGGGCTATGGTGAAAAAGGAAATATCTTCCGTTCAACACTGGAAAGAAGCTTTCTGAGAAACTGCTCTGTGTTCTGTTAATTCATCTCACAGAGTTACATCTTCCCCATCAAGAAGCCTTTCGCTAAGGCTGTTCTTGTGGAATTGGCAATGGGATATTTGGAAGCCCATAGAGGGCTATGGTGAAAAAGGAAATATCTTCCGTTCAAAACTGGAAAGAAGCTTTCTGAGAAACTGCTCTGTGTTCTGTTAATTCATCTCACAGAGTTACATCTTTCCCTTCAAGAAGCCTTTCGCTAAGGCTCTTCTTGTGGAATTGGCAAAGGGATATTTGGAAGCCCATAGAGGGCTATGGTGAAAAAGGAAATATCTTCCGTTCAAAACTGGAAAGAAGCTTTCTGAGAAACTGCTCTGTGTTCTGTTAATTCATCTCACAGAGTTACATCTTCCCCTTCAAGAAGCCTTTCGCTAAGGCTGTTCTTGTGGAATTGGCAAAGGGATATTTTGAAGCCCATAGAGGGCTATGGTGAAAAGGAAATATCTTCCGTTCAAAACTTGAAAGAAGCTTTCTCAGGAACTGCTCTGTGTTCTGTTAATTCATCTCAAAGAGTTACATCTTTCCCTTCAAGAAGACTTTCGCTAAGGCTGTTCTTGTGGAACTGGCAAAGGGATATTTGGAAGCCCATAGAGGGCTATTGTGAAAAAGGAAATATCTTCCGTTCAAAACTGGAAAGAAGCTTTCTGAGAAACTGTTCTGTGTTCTGTTAATTCATCTCACAGAGTTACATCTTTCCCTTCAAGAAGCCTTTCGCTAAGGCTCTTCTTGTGGAATTGGCAAAGGGATATTTGGAAGCCCATAGAAGGCTATGGTGAAAAAGGAAATATCTTCCGTTCAAAACTGGAAAGAAGCTTTCTGAGAAACTGCTCTGTGTTCTGTTAATTTATCTCACAGAGTTACATCTTTCCCTTCAAGAAGCCTTTCGCTAAGGCTGTTCTTGTGGAATTGGCAAAGGGATATTTGGAAGCCCATAGAGGGCTATGGTGAAAAAGGAAATATCTTCCGTTCAAAACTGGAAAGAAGCTTTCTGAGAAACTGCTCTGTGTTCTGTTAATTCATCTCACAGAGTTACATCTTTCTCTTCAAGAAGCCTTTCGCTAAGTCTGTTCTTGTGGAATTGGCAAAGGGATATTTGGAAGCCCATAGAGGGCTATGGTGAAAAAGGAAATATCTTCCGTTCAAAACTGGAAAGAAGCTTTCTGAGAAACTGCTCTGTGTTCTGTTAATTCATCTCACAGAGTTACATCTTTCTCTTCAAGAAGCCTTTCGCTAAGTCTGTTCTTGTGGAATTGGCAAAGGGATATTTGGAAGCCCATAGAGGGCTATGGTGAAAAAGGAAATATCTTCCGTTCAAAACTGGAAAGAAGCTTTCTGAGAAACTGTTCTGTGTTCTGTTAATTCATCTCACAGAGTTACATCTTTCCCTTCAAGAAGCCTTTCGCTAAGGCTCTTCTTGTGGAATTGGCAAAGGGATATTTGGAAGCCCATAGAGGGCTATGGTGAAAAAGGAAATATCTTCCGTTCAAAACTGGAAAGAAGCTTTCTGAGAAACTGCTCTGTGTTCTGTTAATTCATCTCACAGAGTTACATCTTTCCCTTCAAGAAGCCTTTCGCTAAGGCTGTTCTTGTGGAATTGGCAAAGGGATATTTGGAAGCCCATAGAGGGCTATGGTGAAAAAGGAAATATCTTCCGTTCAAAACTGGAAAGAAGCTTTCTGAGAAACTGCTCTGTATTCTGTTAATTCATCTCACAGAGTTACATCTTTCCCTTCAAGAAGCCTTTCGCTAAGTCTGTTCTTGTGGAATTGGCAAAGGGATATTTGGAAGCCCATAGAGGGCTATGGTGAAAAAGGAAATATCTTCCGTTCAAAACTGGAAAGAAACTTTCTGAGAAACTGCTCTGTGTTCTGTTAATTCATCTCACAGAGTTACATCTTTCCCTTCAAGAAGCCTTTCGCTAAGGCTGTTCTTGTGGAATTGGCAAAGGGATATTTGGAAGCCCATAGAGGGCTATGGTGAAAAAGGAAATATCTTCCGTTCAAAACTGGAAAGAAGCTTTCTGAGAAACTGCTCTGTGTTCTGTTAATTCATCTCACAGAGTTACATCTTTCCCTTCAAGATGCCTTTCGCTAAGGCTGTTCTTGTGGAATTGGCAAAGGGATATTTGGAAGCCCATAGAGGGCTATGGTGAAAAAGGAAATATCTTCCGTTCAAAACTGGAAAGAAGCTTTCTGAGAAACTGCTCTGTGTTCTGTTATTTCATCTCACAGTGTTACATCTTTCCCTTCAAGAAGCCTTTCGCTAAGGCTGTTCTTGTGGAATTGGCAAAGGGATATTTGGAAGCCCAGAGAGGGCTATGGTGAAAAAGGAAATAACTTCCGTTCAAAACTGGAAAGAAGCTTTCTGAGAAACTGCTCTGTGTTCTGTTAATTCATCTCACAGAGTTACATCTTTGTCTTGAAGAAGCCTTTCGCTAAGGCTGTTCTTGTGCAATTGGCAAAGGGATATTTGGAAGCCCATAGAGGGCTATGGTGAAAAAGGAAATATCTTCCGTTCAAAACTGGAAAGAAGCTTTCTGAGAAACTGCTCTGTGTTCTGTTAATTCATCTCACAGAGTTACATCTTTCCCTTCAAGAAGCCTTTCGCTAAGGCTGTTCTTGTGGAATTGGCAAAGGGATATTTGGAAGCCCATAGAGGGCTATGGTGAAAAAGGAAATATCTTCCGTTCAAAACTGGAAAGAAGCTTTCTGAGATACTGCTCTGTGTTCTGTTAATTCATCTCACAGAATTACATCTTTCCCTTCAAGAAGCCTTTCGCTAAGTCTGTTCTTGTGCAATTGGCAAAGGGATATTTGGAAGCCCATAGAGGGCTATGGTGAAAAAGGAAATATCTTCCGTTCAAAACTGGAAAGAAGCTTTCTGAGAAACTGCTCTGTGTTCTGTTAATTCATCTCACAGAGTTACATCTTTCCCTTCAAGAAGCCTTTCGCTAAGGCTGTTCTTGTGGAATTGGCAAAGGGATATTTGGAAGCCCATAGAGGGCTATGGTGAAAAAGAAATATCTTCCGTTCAAAAATGGAAAGAAGCTTTCTGAGAAACTGCTCTGTGTTCTGTTAATTCATCTCACGGAGTTACATCTTTCCCTTCAAGATGCCTTTCGCTAAGGCTGTTCTTGTGGAACTGGCAAAGGGATATTTGGAAGCCCATAGAGGGCTATGGTGAAAAAGGAAATATCTTCCGTTCAACACTGGAAAGAAGCTTTCTGAGAAACTGCTCTGTGTTCTGTTAATTCATCTCACAGAGTTACATCTTTCCCTTCAAGAAGCCTTTCGCTAAGGCTGTTCTTGTGGAATTGGCAAAGGGATATTTGGAAGCCCATAGAGGGCTATGGTGAAAAAGGAAATATCTTCCGTTCAAAACTGGAAAGAAGCTTTCTGAGAAACTGCTCTGTGTTCTGTTAATTCATCTCACAGAGTTACATCTTTGTCTTGAAGAAGCCTTTCGCTAAGGCTGTTCTTGTGCAATTGGCAAAGGGATATTTGGAAGCCCATAGAGGGCTATCGTGAAAAAGGAAATATCTTCCGTTCAAAACTGGAAAGAAGCTTTCTGAGAAACTGCTCTGTGTTCTGTTAATTCATCTCACAGAGTTACATCTTTCCCTTCAAGAAGCCTTTCGCTAAGGCTGTTCTTGGGGAATTGGCAAAGGGATATTTGGAAGCCCATAGAGGGCTATGGTGAAAAAGGAAATATCTTCCGTTCAAAACTGGAAAGAAGCTTTCTTAGAAACTGCTCTGTGTTCTGTTAATTCATCTCACAGAGTTACATCTTTCCCTTCAAGAAGCCTTTCGCTAAGGCTGTTCTTGGGGAATTGGCAAAGGGATATTTGGAAGCCCATAGAGGGCTATGGTGAAAAAGGAAATATCTTCCGTTCAAAACTGGAAAGAAGCTTTCTGAGAAACTGCTCTGTGTTCTGTTAATTCATCTCACAGAGTTACATCTTTCCCTTCAAGAAGCCTTTCGCTAAGGCTGATCTTGTGGAATTGGCAAAGGGAAATTTGGAAGCCCATGGAGGGCTATGGTGAAAAAGGAAATATCTTCCGTTCAAAACTGGAAAGAAGCTTTCTGAGAAACTGCTCTGTGTTCTGTTAATTCATCTAACAGAGTTACATCTTTCCCTTCAAGATGCCTTTCGCTAAGGCTGTTCTTGTGGAATTGGCAAAGGGATATTTGGAAGCCCATAGAGGGCTATGGTGAAAAAGGAAATATCTTCCGTTCAACACTGGAAAGAAGCTTTCTGAGAAACTGCTCTGTGTTCTGTTAATTCATCTCACACAGTTACATCTTTCCCTTCAAGAAGCCTTTCGCTAAGGCTGTTCTTGAGGAACTGGCAAAGGGATATTTGGAACCCCTAGAGGGCTATGGTGAAAAAGGAAATATCTTCCGTTCAAAACTGGAAGGAAGCTTTCTGAGAAACTGCTCTGTGTTATGTTAATTCATCTCACAGAGTTACATCTTTCCCTTCAAGAAGCCTTTCGCTAAGGCTGTTCTTGTGGAATTGGCAAAGGGATATTTGGAAGCCCATAGAGGGCTATGGTGAAAAAGGAAATATCTTCCGTTCAAAACTGGAAAGAAGCTTTCTGAGAAACTGCTCTGTGTTCTGTTAATTCATCTCACAGAGTTACATCTTTCCCTTCAAGGAGCCTTTCGCTAAGGCTGTTCTTGTGGAATTGGCAAAGGGATATTTGGAAGCCCATAGAGGGCTATGGTGAAAAAGGAAATATCTTCCGTTCAAAACTGGAAAGAAGCTTTCTGAGAAACTGCTCTGTGTTCTGTTAATTCATCTCACAGAGTTACATCTTTGTCTTGAAGAAGCCTTTCGCTAAGGCTGTTCTTGTGCAATTGGCAAAGGGATATTTGGAAGCCCATAGAGGGCTATCGTGAAAAACGAAATATCTTCCGTTGAAAACTGGAAAGAAGCTTTCTGAGAAACTGCTCTGTGTTCTGTTAATTCATCTCACAGAGTTACATCTTTCCCTTCAAGATGCCTTTCGCTAAGGCTGTTCTTGTGGAATTGGCAAAGGGATATTTGGAAGCCCATAGAGGGCTATGTTGAAAAAGGAAATATCTTCCGTTCAACACTGGAAAGAAGCTTTCTGAGAAACTGCTCTGTGTTCTGTTAATTCATCTCACACAGTTACATCTTTCCCTTCAAGAAGCCTTTCGCTAAGGCTGTTCTTGTGGAATAGGCAAAGGGATATTTGGAAGCCATAGAAGGCTATGGTGAAAAAGGAAATATCTTCCGTTCAAAACTGGAAAGAAGCTTTCTGAGAAACTGCTCTGTGTTCTGTTAATTTATCTCACAGAGTTACATCGTTCCCTTCAAGAAGCCTTTCGCTAAGTCTGTTCTTGTGGAATTGGCAAAGGGATATTTGGAAGCCCGTAGAGGGCTATGGTGAAAAAGGAAATATCTTCCGTTCAAAACTGGAAAGAAGCTTTCTGAGAAACTGCTCTGTGTTCTGTTAACTCATCTCACAGAGTTACATCTTTCCCTTCAAGAAGCCTTTCGCTAAGTCTGTTCTTGTGGAATTGGCAAAGGGATATTTGGAAGCCCTTAGAGGGCTATGGTGAAAAAGGAAATATCTTCCGTTCAAAACTGGAAAGAAGCTTTCTGAGAAACTGCTCTGTGTTCTGTTAATTCATCTCACAGAGTTACATCTTTCCCTTCAAGAAGCCTTTCGCTAAGGCTGTTCTTGTGGAATTGGCAAAGGGATATTTGGAAGCCCATAGAGGGCTATGGTGAAAAAGGAAATATCTTCCGTTCAAAACTGGAAAGAAACTTTCTGAGAAACTGCTCTGTGTTCTGTTAATTCATCTCACAGAGTTACACCTTTCCCTTGAAGAAGCCTTTCTCTAAGGCTTTTCTTGTGGAATTGGCAAAGGGATATTTGGAAGCCCATAGAGGGCTATGGTGAAAAAGGAAATATCTTCCGTTCAAAACT